>NC_037329.1:52787637-52935137 GCF_002263795.3 Bos taurus
ATTTGATGTTGGCTACATGCCCACGTACCAAACTTTTGTTTTTGTTGAGTGTGAATGAAATAGGGAATGCAACAATCAGCAAAGCAAAAGACATACCATCAGTGAGACTGTAGCAGTCCAGTACATTATGGCTACATTCCTTGCTAGTTAAGTCACTATGGTAAAATCCTTGGCAGGATTTTTTTCAATAGTTTATTCATGATGTTCATTATTATGAGTTGTAAAGAGTATGAGAATTTCATTTTTAAAATGTCTTATGGAATGTATCACTTTCTTAGATCTTGTAGACATGCTGTGGAAACCATAACATAAAATATGAGTTACTTACAATAACTAATTTTAATCCCATCTGCTAAGTATGACAACATTAGCATTTCCACTTAATTAAAAACACCCTTAAAGCAGCAATGTTTTAATCACTCCATTTTATTTACTCTCCTCCGGTGTCACTTATAATTGTAACTTTTTATTTTTTAATAATGAGGGATTTTTTTTCTCCTTGCATCACACAAAAAAGTGCTGTCGATAATTAGCAGTCTTCTGTTATTAGTAGACTCAGGTGTCACAACTGTGTCTCATCCTCATTACAGTAAAAAATTTCACCTATCAGATTCATTATTGCTAGATAATGCGACTGAGAGCCTTTGCAGGCCCTCCAGAAAAGTAATTCAGCCAAGCAAAATTATCAGCTAATTATATTTAGAATCAAAAGCCCAACAACTATTTGCAGATAAATTGTATGAATTGAAGTGAATAGATCTGAATATTAAGATTCATAGATTTAGCAGATGATTTGTTAATTGGAATAAAAAGGTCATTTGCTAGTCATTTTAACAATAGATCAATTGGAACCCTATTTATTATTTAACTGGTAGTGCATAAGAATTGAAATGATGAATAATTGTATTATTATCATGAGATGATATTTTCTTCAAAATGGCAAAATATGGGAAACTTATGAGAAGGAATTTTATAAATTTCTTTTAAAATATTGTGACAAATTTAATATATTTTAATACACAGTCCTGATATAAATAATGTGTATAATAAGGTATAATATTTTAGAAGTCAAAATTATACCCAAAAGTAGTTGTTGTATTTTTAATTGATGAAATAAAGCCACGAATAAGGTAATTTACAAACAAAAGGTGGAACCTAAGTTTGAAAATTTTTTCTTCCTAAATCAAATAATGTCATTCCTCTCTCACTGTATTTTAATTAGCAGCGGTTTTTTGGAAATGGCAAAGTACATGCTCATACGATGACTCAAAATGTAACTTGGCCTGCAGTTTTCTTTCGGGGAACAGAACACTCTAATTCAAATCCATTATTAAAAAGCAGATAACATGTGCACTTTCTGAAATCCCTGTGACTTCACTCTTTTGATTTTATGTAATTATAAGAGAATGTTCATATGTATTTGCTTTTCAATTGGCACAGCATTTTAAAACTGAGTGTCTTCAGATAAAGTGCATATTTTCTTTTGGTTCATAAAGAATATCCCCAGTTTATGTGCTCAAAACTTTTGTGAATGTTTTATAATGCAGTCACAGTGCAGTTTATAGCTGTGCTTACGATAAGAATTTTTACACATACCCTATGTATGTAAAGAAAATAAATATTAGATGTAGTTTGGAGTTTGAAATTAATCGTTAGTAACTAGAACCTATCCCTTTCCACTGTGTTATCTTAAAACTGCTAGCAGTTCTCAAGCAGAACTTTGAACACAGTATTTTTCCAAACTTTGCAGCTCAAAGTAAATACTTTTCATTTAAACTAATTTCAGTTATAAAATAGGGAAAACATCACCCACTTAAAAACAGCTTAAATTGCATGTACTTTGTCACTGTAAATAAACAAGGTAAACATTGACATAACTTCAAACTATTCTTGGGTTGAAAAAAATCTGCAGTTCAAAATAAAATTCCGCCTTTGGTCAACATTTTGGATGCAATTCAAAGTTTCTCATAAAATAAACATATTTTAAAGAGTGTTTTGAATTTCACTGCATAATTCCTAGCCAACAGAAATTACAGTGGTATCTTTAAGGTTTATTATATGTCAGATCAATAGCCATTATACAGGACTAACACAAGCACTGAAGAGCAGTACCTTTCTTCTACTTAACCCTTACTGCTAGGACATGAAGAAAAACTTCTGTAGTTGGTCCTTAGGGAAATCCTCTCACAGAGTGAAACTTTCTTGTTTCTTTGTTTAATAATAAGAGTATTCTTTTTTGGATAAAATGGAAACTGAGCTGACTTCCCAGTCCAGAAAGCAAAATACTCATTAAGGTAATCTTAATGAGAGTTTTTCAGTAAAACAGGGAAATAGTTTTACATCCTGCCTAATAACGAACTATTTTGAAGCTTTAACTTAAAATGAAAATGACCCATCACAACAGATTGTAAATTTTTTTTCTGATGTTTTTTAAAGTGCCTCGATGATTTCTACGTCTAGAGTGTTAAAGTTAAGTATTTGCTGTTTTATTTAAACATTTTGAAAAATGAACATTCTGGGGCTTTGCAGCATTATTAAGAAAAGCTGTCCATACTTTACCATGTTGTTACATGTGTTTATCTGCTGATTATAAAATGTGTTAAACAGTATTTTAAAAACAACAAAAAAAATGCAGAGCTGCGCTTTGATTAATTCAGTGAACAAAACATATGCTGTTGGTTCTGTTCTATGAAATTCATATATGATCAATAAAATCTTTTAAAAGAGCAACTTTGGCTTTTAGGATTGTACTGCCGACCATGTTTTTCATCCCAGCTAACTCTGGGCTCATACTGTTAACTTAGCAAACAAAACCACTTTCTGGCTATAATGGTAATGTCTTTTTAATATATTTTTATCCTCTTTCTAAATTTTCTTTAGGTTGGAAGCTGTGTATTGTGGGTGTTACCCACTTTGTCCCAAAGATTTGGTTTATCCTGAAATATTTCCAGGTAGCTGCTTTAATGTACTTTTGTCTTTGTTGAAATTTACTACATGATTCATGCTAAATTAGAAAGTTTGAAAATAAACTTAGGCAGGAGCAATTGTTTATTTGGCAAGTCAACATGTTAGTGTTAAGGAAAATTTTATGTGTTTTAATACATTAGAGTAAGCTTATATTTACCATCTGTTCTTTTAAGATAACAAAAAAGCAAGTTTTCAAATAGCATTCTTCATTGTTAGCATACACATCCCATAATGATGGATTTTTATAAGCAGGTCAGCGTTGCTGCAATTGCTTACAGATTTTTTTTAATGATATACACAGAGAAAAATTGAGGACTGAAAGTCACACCAAATTATTTCAACAATTGACTAGTTAATAATATGCAACTGTTGTACAGAGTACGTATGGCTATCGTACTTGTTCTTTGAAAAAATTCTCATCACTAAATATATCACATATGCATTGTGTTACATTAGAATAATGTATTTTAATCACCCAAAGGAGATGTCTAAACAGCACAACTACACAGTCTTATTTAGCATTAAACATCCTTGTGAGCTGAGGTAACCTTATAAAATCATGCTTAAATAATGTAAAACACGAGGCGGCACAGAGCAATATGCATTTTTAATTAGTAAAGTGACTAATATCGGGTGTGTGCTTTGAGGTTTTTGTTTCATTAAAAATGTATCTGTTTTTCCTGCAGCTGAGTATCTGTATTCTACACCTGAACAGCTTTCAAAAAGGCTCCAGAATTTCTGCAAGAGACCAGATATTACAAGAAAACATCTCTATAAGGTAGTTATTGAGAAGAGATTTATGTGGTATAAATACCATATTGAAGTACAAAGAAAAATCTTAAAAAAAAAAACATTTAATTAACATACTAATGTTTAAAGGAAACATGCTAGGGAGGGATATTAGTTGTTACACTAACAAGGATTAATTAAACTGGATGATGCCAGTTGTATTAACCTAGGTCTTATGAAATACGTGCACTTAATGCATGGTACATGCTTTTTTTTTAATTTATTGTTTTCTAAGATGACTGTCCTTTACATTTAGCCCCAAGAGGCTTATAAAAATGAACCTGGATTAATGTAACTCATTAGTTTAAAAGGAAGTAAAAGGAAAGATTCTACAATTATACTAATGAGGATAAGCCTTTCTTCCCATCGTAATGAAATCTTCAGTCCTCAAAAATTCAGGTGAATGACATTTGTGAAATTTGGTGTTCATTTTTTAAATACTTTAAAGATGATTTTGAGAATCAAATGTTTCCTTTGTCTAGTAAAATTACATAAAAACCCTCAGTTAGTTTAGGATTCAACTGTCAGTCTCCTCTCTGAATGACAGAGGCAAAAGAAAAGAGTTTAAATAGCATCATCATTCAGTCCCTTCATTCGTTATGTTTTTTCCCCTTGTTTGAATCAAGAATTTTACATTGTTGGAATAACAACAGAGAGACTCTCCTAAAAGTCCAAGTAATTGAACTGGGATAAATCTGCTTTACGAGTTGTAAAGGTGGCTCTAGGCCATGAGTAATATACCTTTTTATATTCTTTGAATGTAGCATCTTCATTTTACATAAATTCAGTATACTTTACAATCTAGCAGTTTTCTAATCCAGCATATTTTAATTTTCCTATGTTAATATGTATCCTTTCTACATGAAATACAGCCCGCTGCCTTTTTTCCTCTCCTTTCCCTTATCATGGCCTCAGATACATACATATTTACATAGTGATACATCAAAACATGACTTTGTTTCTGCAGGAAACAGTTAAACTTCAAGAAAAAGGGAGAGAACCAAAAATGCAATTTAACACCCAATTTCAAGCTCATTATCTTTCATTGTCTATTAACTTGGCAATGGTTCAGAAGGTAGCTCATAATAGTTTAAAATGCTGACTGAACAATTCCAGGCTTCAGTATTACTCCTTCAGTCAATACGATTGTATCGTATTCGTAGGAAATTCAAAAAGAAAACAGTCTTCCAAGGTTTACATCCAGATTTCCTCATTTTGAAAGTTCAGTCATGGTCTTGTTTGGGTAAAATGTTAATTTGATAGTTTCCCACATAACAGACTGTCAAAATATACAGATTATGAAATTGAAGAAATAGAATAATATGTATTACAAATAGGTTCATCTTCTACATATGACACAAAGCTATTTTTTAGTGAGTTTACCATCGGATTATTGATTTTTTTTTCCTCCTAGTGAATTTTGGGCAATTTTTTTTCAGTTTTATTGAGATATAATTGACTGACTGCACTGTATAAGTGTGAGGTGTGCAGAATAGTGATGGACATATGTTTTGAAATGATTAATGATTACCACCACAGGCTGTAGTTATCACCCATCATCTCACAGAGGTACCAAAAAAAAAAAAAAACCGAGAGAAAAAATGTTTTTATCTCATGGTGAGAATGGTGAAGCATTTTAAATTGTATTTCCACCATCAGAATTTTCCATTTTTAATTTTGCTTCCAGGTAGCATTATCATCCCTGATCTTTAACCATTTCAAAAGTTATTGCAACAGGTTGCTTAGAGTTACAATAAAAAACACATCTCCAACTGAAATATTTTAAAATAGCTATTGCCATAGCTCTAATTATTTCTTTTTCCAAGAGCTTCTGGAAAAACTCTGAAGCAATGTCAACCTAGTGGTATGCTATTAATATACCAAATTGTTCTTCCTATAGCTTAAATATAGCAAATACCTTAAGTGTTTGTTCATGTTACTATGGTTTACATACATTACTAGTCCATGCATCCTAACATGGTCCAAGTCAGTTTAAGAAATTAGTGTTTTATGCATAAGCATTTATAAGAATTTCTATATATTATTTATTTTATGTACTTTTAACATGGATTTTTTTTTCTTATAAATCTATTATACACATTGATATATATCCTCATTCTAGATCTTGATGACATGTATCCAAAAATTAATCTCAAAAATGAATAAGTTAGCCCAGGAATTAGAAATAATCAAGAGCTTTACAATGCACCAGGACAAACTGATAAAAATTTTGCCAGGACAAACTGATAAAAATCACAAGGACCACAGATCTAGTTGGGTGGTTGTAATAAGATTTAGAGCTAAAACAGAAAAGGAATGCCAGCTATAACTTTATCATTAAGATTTAATACATTACACTATTTTTTTTTTACCTTACGTTTTATAAATATTCACATTTCAGGTAACATTTGCCCTCACTAAATATCAGAGAATTATTTTCCCCAAGGCAGCTTTGTACTTTTCTTAGGCAATGGAAGAGACTTGTATGTATATTATACAGAGAGTATTGAGGTTTTCTTTTTAAATTTATTCCATTGGACAGTGCTGTTTTGCTTTTAAAAACATATGCTTCTAAGATCTAAAAGGATAGAAAGTCACTGAATTCTTTAATTTGCTCCTTTCACATTTTTACACCTTACTCTTTTTTGTTGTTGTTAAAAGTTTACATTTTAAAATCATCTCAACTACTTATCATGTAGAGTTCACTTTAGGATAAGATTTTTCATATGGATTCACACTTAGAAATTTAATGACTAGAATAAGGCTACTAACACTTGGCTTTTTTCTCACATGAGACATTATACTTTCAATATGAGTGAGAGTTTGGGGGCTATAACTTGAAGCAGGATTTGAAACAGAATGCTAGTAACTGAAAAGCAGAAACAGAATTTGATACCTTTTTTTTCTTAAAGTGACTCTTTCTGCTACAAAACTCCATGCCCATGACTTCTCACCTGAAATGGTTTCAGACTTGAAATGTTTAAATTCCTCGTGTGCATGCAAGTGTGCTCCCCTTCCCTCTCACACAGACATTTTACTTAAGATATTTAGAGAAATGCATGCAGAAATCACATTTCTTAATTATTTTTAAAACTTAAAACCCTGTTCTGAATTTTTTAAAAATCTAAAGCCATTTCTTAAAAAGTTTGCCACGAGGCTCAGCCACTGGACTGCAGGTTTCTTGTACTTACAGGACACGTCCCTTTCTAAGTAGGTTACACCCCGCAGCCACACACTTGCCACAGAGATAAAGTAGGTTTCACTTCATCTGTAATAGGGAGCTCTTTTATGACTCTTGAACACAAGATTCTAGAAATAATCGTAAAGTAATCAACCAAGGATTAACTTCTAACAGTAACATAGGGCTTCCTTTTACAACCCAAGTAAGTCTTATACCGGGAAGTTATATTTTTGGGGGTCTCATTTTGACAATGGGAATTTACTTACTGAAAATTGCCAACAATTACTTGAGATCAGTACTTTTTGCTTTTAGAGAGACTTTGATCATTAGATTTTAAAATGCTTTAGAGGAAAACTTCTGTTCACCACCTTGTTACCAGTATTGAAAATAGCACAAAAGTACAAATGGGGTCATTGTATAAAACATATACTGCCAGGACTAACAGTAGGTTTTCATTCCCACCCTATTTTTCATTTATTTTTATTTATAAATTGAGTGATATTCTGTGTTTAAAAAAGAGAGAGAGAGATGCCATCCTTCCTTTGCTTTACAAGGGTAAACTGTAGTTTAAGTTTTTTCAGATGATAGCAGCTGATTTTTATTTTGTTCCCCTCGTCAAGTTCTTTCACATTCCAGAAACCTTTATAACCTGCTGTTATTTGGAGGAAAGGATAATTTTCAGATTTCTGCCTAAAAGTGATTCCAAAGAGTGATTAAGCTTACAGTTCAGATTCAGAGCCCAGAAAAGCCATTTGTGGTTGTCTTAATTATATCAGGTTATATCTCCCCGAACCACAGCCAAGCCACTTTAAGTTTCCTTCAAGAGACTGGTCACTTTATAGTCCCCTTTTAATTTGAGCTTATACTCTAGATGTGAATAAGGTGGTGCTCACTAGTATTAACACGCCTCCAAAGTCATTACTTTTTCCTTAAAAAATGAAAACTTAAAAGCTCATGACATTTTTAGAACTTCAAAAACCTCTCAATTGCACGAGCACAGTCTAAGGCAAATGATCCGTCTCAGTCTCCCTCCCTCCCTCCCCGTTACTCTTCCCTCTCTTTCTTAACTTCTTTCCTTGATTTTGTTTGGCTTGGTTTTCCTTTGATTTGTCTAAGTAAAATGCAAGCAAAAAATCTTTAGCACAATAGATATACTCAGGGTGATTAAAATCAGTTAGAGGTTTTGGCTGCTTCTCTTTCTCTGCTACTAATTTGTAGCCTGGCTCTAGGTGAACTTCTTGGCCTCTATATGATTCATCTATAAACTTGGAAGAATTCTTTTTTTCTTAATTCTTAATAGCATTTTCCCCCTGAGGTCCTACTGTAATGAAATAATGAATATAAACCCGTTTGTAAACTTGAAGTGCTTTATAAATTCCACATAATAGTAATGGCATTTCTCTTGTGCCTTCGCCACTTAAAAGTAAAATTCACATTCACAAAAAACATGTATTAAGAGTGTTGTCTATCTTATGTTCAGAAAAGTTAAAAGTTGGATGATAAACTTCTGATAGCTGTCAGCCATAACATAAACCAGGAAATTTGTGTGCAGTAGAATATACCCATTTGCAAAAAAAAAAAGGCGGAGTTGGGGGGGGCAGCTTTCCACAATGGTTGAAAATATAGTTCACTTTAAGCCAATCAGAAACTGGGATTTCCTGAGGTGATGAAACTTGAGAACCATTTACTTGGTGGCTTTTTGAAATCTAATTGACGTAAGTTATGCAAATTTACAATATGAATTTTCAGCATGCTTTAGTCTTTCAGTCGTTAATGCTTCTTCATTGCTTTTTCTTCTCTCCCTCTCCCTTACAGGGTGAAATGGCTCCTTTTTCTTGGGCAGCCCTACATGGTAAATTCAGGTCTCTGCTTACAGCAGAACCTAGGGAAGATTTGTGACAGATGGGGCTAAGTCACAAACTTGCAGCCTAAGGCAGAATCTGTAGAACTTTCCAGAGTGTGCCCATATTTACCTGATCAGAGAGAAAAGAAAATCTGCAGAGGAAGCTGAGCCTGGCTGCTTGTCATAGCTGACACAGAGCCATCTGCCACAAACCTGTGGCGGCTTCAGATCTCCAATCCCTGCCACCACCCCAACTCAAATTAAATACAGATTCCTAGAGACGTTATGATGGTTACACATGTCCTCAGCATCACATGGAGGAGACTGTTCAAAAAAAATATGTGGCCTGTTGTATAACCGCACTCATGTATCCCATATGTGGTGCCACATTGAATTTCCGGTTGAATCCGTTTTTATCCTTTGTACTGGATGACATGGTGCCTGAATTCTTTCTTTTCGCCGACACGATGGCAGCCAAACTGCAGCTTCAAACGCTCTCACTTGGCTGGGTTTCTACCTAGGTTGCCAGGTTATCATCGGAGCCTTCTTGTGTCCTCAGAGGGCCACGGGGCCTGAAAGGAGGATCAGAATGCTACTGACTAATTGGGCAGCCATCTCGGAATTGTTTGTGGGCAAAGAGCTGCTCTAGCACTTTTCTTTTAGCAAATTAATGACTCCCTGGCACCGGGGTTTTAAGTGAAGGTATTAATAAGAAGTCTGGCAGGTATTCCCATGATTCACAGAGTTACATTTGCATTTAATTTATCTTAAAGAAAGTTGCAAGATAAACAGCTGTAATTCAGACAAACATGGGAAATACACTAAGCGGGGCCATCTCGCCCATAAAATGAACACAGAGATACTTGTTTTAATTCTTTTCCAGGCATAAAAATAGAGAAATAAAAATACTTCTTACAAAACCAGTAATTTTGATATAAATATTTGTCAAAAATATTTGCATCCAGCTACAAATATAATCTTCTCAAGATAAATCACTTATGATTCCAATAGTCAAGCTGGTGTATTTGTTAATGTCAAGATATTTTGAATGGCTAGATTGTAAAATAAATTTTTAATAAAGTGCCCACTGCAATTTTTAATTAACACATCTCATTTCCATGTAAGCCTGTACATCTATCTGTATGTTTCTCTCTGAACACTTTCCTTGTGTCAGAGACAACGAATACAATTGTTTCTTTTCCCGATGAACAAGGATCTGTTTTGCAAATGTTTGTGAGATATTATGACATTTCCAAGATTTTCTTTGCATTCTGGAAAGCAGGAGGTAAACATTTGTAGTCATTAAGGTAAAGTCTGTTGATAAACCATCTTCTGTTTACTGACAGGTAAATTGTAACTCTCCTAGCTTTTGAAATGAATAACTTCTATAAGCTGCAAAGTGAGGAGCAGCCAGGGGGAAGGGGGCAGACAAGGGCCAAGCCTGGATCCTTGGCTTTTAGAAGGACTGAGTTGTCTAGCAGGCATCTGAGACAGAGGGGGCACTGGTTCAAAAGTCTGGTAGGACCCATCTGACAGGTAGCAAAAGTGTAAGCAGGAAATAGATGAAGGTAGAGCCCTCTAGATAGAGGCAGTCTTGCAGATCAGGAAAAGCAGCAGTTCAAGGCCCAGGAGGCCAAGGATT
Source organism: Bos taurus (assembly GCF_002263795.3). Lineage (NCBI taxonomy): Eukaryota > Metazoa > Chordata > Mammalia > Artiodactyla > Bovidae > Bos > Bos taurus. The sequence continues at coordinate 52,798,060 of NC_037329.1, forward strand.
TTAAAAGCAGGGAGAGTAAGAAGCAGAAACAACAGGTTCTATCTCTGCACAGAGTCCTCCCTGATCAGTGTGAGAGCCCTATGTATGATGGACATCACAGCACTGGATTTGAGTCCTCCTCCCATTCTGAGAAGGCACTGGACAAATTAGCCCATAAAACAAAGGGCTCAAGAATTATTTGAGAAGTCCCTTCTGGTCTGAGACTGTGAAACTTGGAATCTATCGGTTATGTTCCTTTTGAGTGCAAAAGCTAATATAAAAGGGCCTAAGAGCTTTTTAGACTCTTTCTCCTGAGCAGGGTTAAGCATCTAAAGGGATGCTTCAGTTAGAAAGGTGCTGTGTTATAGATGACGTCTCTCAAAACAATATTATACTCTCACAGCCAAGAGACAGTGCTTATTTCATTATGTCCTACTATCCTGAAAATGATGAGCTCACATTTCATAGTGAATTGTGTATTATATGCATAACTATCCATATATACTTTTTTTTTAATTCATGGGAAAACAATATTAATTACCATTCAGATAGTGCATCTGAAACACTTAAATATTTGCCTGATTTTGGCAAACACAATATTGCAAGTTACCTGTGTACAAAGATATTTTTCTACACCCATAAACTCAAATCAAATTTTGGCTTTAGCTGTGCCAGCATTACTTCTGGAATAAAAATTTGCAATAAAGTGGTCACTTCTTAAAACTATACTGTTGGATTTGGTATTGGTGCAAATAAGCAATGAAAAGTCTTGTAAATGTATCATTTGTAACATATGAAAAGATAACTGTATATGTGTGTGTATGTGCCTGTGTGCTTCTCAACACCCATGATATGGTGGTATGGAGGGTTATTCAGTTAACCCATATTTTGTTAAGGAAAATCGACAGTACAAGCTGACTCTTTACTTCCTGCTTTGCTTGTGCTGTGCTGTGCTGTTGCTAAGTCACTTCAATCTTGTCTAACTCTCTGCAACCCTATGGACTGTAGCCCTCTAGGCTCCTCTGCCCATGAGATTCTCTGGACAAGAATACTACAGTGGGTTGCCTTGTCCTCCTCCAGGGGATCTTCCCGACCCAGGCAGGGACTGAACACTCTTCTCTCAAGTCTCCAGCACTGGCTGGCGAGTTCTTTACCACTAGCGCCACCTGGGAAGCCCCTTGCTTTCTTCACTTTCACTAAAGAGAGCAGACACTCCCATTATTTCTTATTTTGAGTATAGATGTTGAAAATTTTTGTTTTTTTTTTAAACGTTCAATTCTGTTCATTTTATTCTCTTTTACATTAATCATTAAACCAATTTTAATCTTAAATGTCTTTAAAAGTCTGCCCATTATCAACCCTGACACAGTGTTCAGGATGCCTGTCCCAAATTTACCTAACCTGTGTTTCTGGCAAGGTGTTTCTGTAATAAACAGAAGAGCACCTAGTTCTTAATATACTTATTTATACCAGGTTAATCGGGAATAGATCAAAAGACCTTTCCCCAAATGCACCTGGTTTAACAAGCATCCTTCAGATATGGTTAATTTTTAATGTCCTGCTCCAGCTCTCAGTTCTTCAAACTTGCCACATAAAGATGGCAGCACAGTCAATAAGGCAGTGAAAACTCAGCCATAGAGGGCTGCACAAATTCACTTCAACACCTTGAAATGCATCTGGAAGAAAAGATTTCGTTTTATGTTGAAGGTGTTAATTATATTTGATATTTTTAAAAGTAAAATCTGTTTTTGAGAAAGCATCTGCTACCCAGAAATATTATGAGCCACAAAAAAATTTTTCATTTCAGTCTCAAGATACTTTCTGCAGATGAGAGAATCAGTTTTCAAATGAGAGTCCATGCTGTCTTTTAATGTTGACATATTCTATGAGTTTTATTCTTCTATTGACTATTGACAGGTGTCACCCTAAGTGCCTTTCTGTTTCTGTGGAAAACTGGAAAACAAGTTTCATTTTAAAATGTGAATTGAGATGTACAACGACCAGTGCTGCGATAACCTGCCCTCCCCTCACAATTATTCATTAAAATGTAATTGGGAAAGGTTTTAAACTATGTAAACAGTTCTACAGGATGCTCAAAGATATGTACCTGTGTGCTTAAAGTATAACAGAAAACTTGGGAATTAGCGCCAAGTTTACAATTATGGTTAAGTCAGAGGCGTGATGGTAGGAAGATTAGACACATAACTGGCAAAGGTGCAGTACCTTAAGAAATGGTCTGTTTCTTAAGCTGGGTCATAGCACACAAAGTCTTATTTCTACCCTTTATGACTTTTTGTATGTCTTAAATGTTATTACTGGATCTACATTTTTGATAGGAGCTGTAGATATTTGGGTTACCATGTGTAATATAGGAGCTGTAATACTCTGCTACCAAGCCGTTCTTAACGTTTCTCAGTTGATGGATGGAGTCAGAAAACCATTTTCCTTTAAACAGTAAAAGAAACTGCCCTTTTTTTCCACCGGTGGTGGTGGAAATGCACCACCAGTTTTGCATGAGAAGACTTTCCTTGGCTTACTGGGAGCCAAGCCCTTAACCTTGACCCTGAAACAACCCATACTACGAAGGAAGTTGAACTTGACTGTCTGTGGGTTCCTTTTTCCTGGGGCTAATGATCACCGTTTCTGACTAATGTGTGTGGCGTTACAAATAGAAAATGGAAAACTAGGGCTCCAGAAACTCCTTTTTGAAGAGTCAAGAGAGGAAGATGGAGGAAGTTATTATATGAGCTGGTCTTTTTTATCTTGAAAAATTCAGAGCTTTGTGGTAGGGCACAGAGCTGTCTGAGCTGCTAACCGCTCTACCCACTTCCTGCATTGTTACCTGTTCCCTTTCCTCTTTAAGACAAAGGCTTTCATTGTCGTCATCCCATGAAAAGGAATCCTCCAAGTATCTGTGATGCCCTAGCTGCATGTGAGTTACATATGACTTCAGAATCCCCACATCCTGTGGCCCATTTTCTAATTTGGAATTTGGGGGTCAGTGCCTTCTGGGGTCCTCCCAGCACCTAGCACCACCTTGAAAGTAGAGTCACTCAGTTGTGTCTGACTCTTTGCAACCCCATGGACTGTAGCCTATCAGGCTCCTCTGTCCATGGGATTTTCCAGGCAAGAGTGCCTGGAGTGGATTGCCATTTCTTTCTCCAGGGGATCTTCCCGACCCAGGAATCGAACCCGGGTCTCCCGCATTGCAGGCAGACGCTCTACCATCTGAGCCACCAGGGAAGCCCACCTTAGTGATTTCCTTTTTCTCCCATATCTCTGTGGTAATGACTTTCAACCCTAGGACAGGTTCTTCGTGGTTCCCATAAACAGATACAAAGAACTGATGTTTCCTAAGAGATAATCTGGTACTTCCCCTGGTGGCTCAGCGGTAAAGAATCCACCTGCAATGCAGGAGTCAGAAGAGATGCAGGTTCGATCCCTGGGTTGTGAAGATTCCCTGGAGGAGAGCATGGCATCCCACTCCAGTATTCTTGCCTAGAGAATCCCATGGATAGAGGAGCCTGGCGGGCTACAACCCATAGGGTTGCAGAAGTTGGACATGAATGAAGCGACTTGGCATGCAGGCACACAGAAGATGATCTAAAATGTGTACTGTCGTATTAGTTACTGCATTTAAATAGCAGACCCAAGATGGAATGCTAGAAGATGGGATTCCTACTGGAAATACTTACGTAACACTTTTCTCAAGGAATTTGAAGTCCTTTATATCTGAAAATGTAATGTTTCCATCACCGTTTCACAAGTGAGAAAATTAAGGCATCATGTTAAGGCTTATGTAGGAGCCAGACTGCCTTATAGAAACAGAAGGATGTTTTGTGTCTTTGTATAAGCCTTTCTCTGCATAGGACAGTGTCATTGTCACCTTCCAGCCTTTCAGGAAGCACCAAGTTCAGTGTTGATGACTCACTGGGACCTCTGGTTCCCTATTATTTCTCCCCTCACCAGGCAAAGGGCAGCAGGAGGTGGCCCACACACGTAGTTGGTAGAAAAAGGGGCAAGAGAGACCCTGTGGTTTTGCTCATATTTTAAGTATTTTTATTATGACTGTTATTATATCTGTAGGGAAGCATTGGGTTGCTACATCCCATCCCAGGCCCTTGCCACTCCCTGTGGTCTTAACACTCTGTAGGACTTGCACATGGTGTAACTTCCCTGGCCCTCCTGGTACAGCATTTGTAACCTCCCCATTTTAGATGTGAGGACACTGAGGGCTGAGTCCTGGCTGAGTTGCTTTGGGTCCCATGTAGACACAGGTCTAGACTTCAGTCTCTTTCAGGAGGTTGTGATCAACTCATTTGGTCAAGTGGTATAGTAGTTTGGTGGTGGTTTAGTCACTAAGTCATGTCTGACACTTGCAACTCCATGGACTATAGCCCACCAGGTTCCACTGTCCATGGGATTTCCCAGGCCAGAACACTGGAGTGGGCTGCCATTTCCTTCTGCAGACCATTCCTTAAAGGAGGTGAAGGGGAATATATCTATCTGTCCATCTTTTCCCCCTTCCCTCCCCCTCTTACTATCGGAAGAAACACAGACAAAGAAGTTGCTAGTACTTGGCTATAGATTAATTTCATGTTCCTCCTGCCTGGCCTGGTTATACTTGTAGTCCAAGCAATCATAAGGAGAGGAATGCAAAAAAATTGACTTCTGGTCCTAAACTCTCTGACTTCTGGTACCTGTGATGTTTCTGAATAGCGGAGTCTTTTTGCCTTTCACATCATACATGTAGACGCTACCTATCAAACAGGCTGGCCCTCTATCCAGAAGGCAGTCCCCACGATCTCGCCCTGTGCAAAGGGCCTAGGGCAGAGGGGGCAGCTGGCATCAGTGCAGAAGCACCTTTAATTGTGCAGCAAGGGCCCGCTTCATCTCATCCCCAGTAGATAACCCAGAAATTACATCCTGAAACTAACTTCCCCAGGAAGAAAAGGAAGAGGAGGAATAATTTTAAAAGAAGATACTTCCAATACAGTATTAGACTGTAATTCATAGGGAAATTTATGCCTGAGATATGAATTTCTGAAAATAGCATTTTTTAAAGGGAAACACTGACACATCCTTAATTATAGAGTAATAAATACCAATGGTATATTATCTTCTGATATTTCCTTACACAGATATCAAAGCATGCAGCTGTCTTTGAAAACTGATAATCAAGTACAATGTAAGTGTATTACATCTTGAGCTTACAGCACACCCTTTAACTAAGCAGCCTCATGGAGCACTTAACAGTGAGAAACAGAGCTGCTTCAAGTAGAAACCTAACTGAACAAATTAGACTTGAATTGTAACTTAAGAATCATAGTCAAACCAAAATGCCTGTCCTTGCCAGGAAAGGCATTCCAAAGGCAAAGAGCATGCCAAGTAAAAAGCCTTTGCTTCAGGATTATGGAGGCAGTTCTCAAAAGCCAGCATAACTTAATGATCAATCAGAAAAATATAGAGCAGTAACTTCACAACCAAAGGATGCATAAAAATTGTACAAAGCATTAGTAGTGGAATAGGGAGGAAGAATGGGATTTTAACAGAAAGTATTAAGGTCTTAGAAAGCTCTATTTATTGCTTTCAATCCAGGCAGCAAAAAGAAAGACAAACATGGTCAAAGAAAAAGTACGTGGACAAATGTGGGGGGTAGGAAAGGAAATGAAGGTTAAACAAGGCCAATATGATTCAGAATGAAAGGGAGGGAGGCGAGGATAAGGAGCCAGCTGCAATTACTAAATGTTACATTAAGAAGAGCTGCAATGGAGAGGGGAGGTATGGATATTTGACTAAGTGGATTAATGCCTTCTTCCTGGGGTGTCTGAAGATGTAGATTTTAATTTATTTGGTACAGGATTTTATTGTGAAATTCTTAGCGGGATGGGGATAAATAGAGACAGTTATAAACACTTAGAAAGTAGAAAAGGGGAACATAATGCTTTTCATAAATTTAACTATAATAACATAGTGTTTGAAGCTATGGACACAGGTAAATGGAAAAAAAAAAATTAGTCCATAATAGTAGAACTTACAGGAAATTTAGATGAAATTTAAAAGAAAAAAAAAAAAAAACAGAAGTGTGAAGCCAAGGATTTTGAATGACTTAGGGGCTGGTTTTATTGCTGCTCTCCTTTCTCCACCCATTAAAAATAATAAATCATAACTCTGGCATTTAGAAACCTAGTCATGAACATCATTTATTAATATAAAGTTGATCCTGTGCTGTTCTTTGGTGGGTGGTAAAAACACGAACTAACAAAACTGGCCTAAAACAACGATAGCAGAGTGATCCTCCCAAACACAGGGAAACTATAAGGAAAGAAAAACTCTTAATTTGCTCTTTCACCTTATTTTGCTGAAAGAGAAAGTCAAAATGTGGAGTGCATGTGGCTAAATCAAGACTGGATGCTTCAGAGTAGATTTTAAAGATTTTCCCAAATATGTATCAAAGGGTGGGGGAGGCTTGGAACCTACTGTGATTTACAGCAATTTATTAATCTTCTCATCTACTACCACTTCTGGGAAAAGTGGCAAATAAGGAAGGAAGGCTCTCTACCTTCCGCAGTAGAAGCGAGGACAGCAGAAATTTAATCGCGTTCCCTGTGTGGAATGCTTCTGTCATTTGGCTGGCAACCAGTCCACGAACTTACTGGTTCAGGCGTTTGTCTGGCCAATAACGGAATCATTTAAAGTGAAAATATGGATTAGGAGGTATTTAAGAATTACTGATATGCAGCTATTAATCTTGAATGCAAATAGCATTATTTGGGGTGTGGGCAAATCACTTAACTGGAATCACATGAAAAAGCACTTTGAATTTTTTTTTTTAATGCTGTAAGGAAAATGGCACTGGTGGAAAAATTACAAATAAAATACAGGAGAATACCTACACAGAGGAAGGCTGGTAACATGACTAAGCAAGGTGGTCTTACTGCCTCCAACCTGCTGCATCATTTTTCTCAGTAAACAGATTACTAACAAACAGAGTCAAATACCTCTATTTCTCAAGCTGACTCCGCAACAAGAGGAATAAAATACGGAAAAGTGCAATGCCTGGTGGCTCGGGGTGATCCTCAAAGGTCATCCCTTTAGTTTCAGTGTTAAAAATTGAGGGCCTAGAACTAGAGATGTATGATGGTCACAGAGTGGGATTTGGCTTCTGAACACCACCCTACCCTAAGTGAAGGATTTAGGACGTCACGGAGTTGAAGTGGCATCTTAAATCCCAGGAAACATGGTAGAGATTGTTTTGCGATCATAATAAGAGAAAAGGTATCAACGCATACATCTCTCCTTTTTCCTCCAGAGTCCAGAACCATCGAGAACCTTGTGCTCTCTCTGGTGCTTGCAGCTAAGTTCCCTTTCTATGGGCTCAACTTTGCTCCTGGATTTCTAATCCTGTGATGCCAGGCAAGGGGGAAAAAAAAAATCTATAAAATTGCGAAACAAAACGTGCATGTGTATGCATGCCTGTTACTTTAACCGTCAAATATTAAAACTTAAAAATGTGTTTTAAAACGTTTTTAGGAAACAAAATGTACTCTAACGGAGTATTTCTAGTCTTTTTTTTTTTAATATATAGAGGGTCTCAGGACCTCTGGGTGCATCAGCAAACGGTCCTCCTACATGAGGAGTTAGCAGCTGCGATCCGGCCCCAGGCACCACCTACCCAGAGTCATCCACTGCCTGATGTTATTTTACATTTGCCCTGTTAATAAAAGGGGTGTGGGGCGAGAGCGATGAGAAGAGGCATTCCCCCCCACATCCCCCCGCACCCCGACCCCACCCAGCATTCTGTATTTCCTTTTGTCGTGGCAGTCAGCTGACACATGGAAAATGTGTACGGTTTTGCTTGCCTTTTAATCTGTAATTAAGGATTCCTTGTCTGGGGCCGGCTACTTCTTTGCTCCTTCCCTCCCTTCCTCTCAGATCTTCCGCCCTCGGTCAGGTCTAGCCCTGCGCCGCAGGGTAGGGGCTGGCGTGGCCCGACTGGGCCGTGAGCAGAGGGGTGGCGGCGGGGCGTGCGGGCCTCGGCCTTACGCAGCGCTGGCCTGCCCAAAAGCGCGCGCCCGGGCGCCAGCCCCAAGCCTCCGACGAGCCTGCGCCCAGCGTCGGGAGGACAGCGTGCCGGAGCCTCCGAAACCGAGAAGGGTTGGGAGGGTCCGGGGCTTCCGGGTGCTCGCCGCGCACCTTCTCCCCCAGGCCGATGTGCCCGAGCTCCGGTTCGAGGCGGCGCTCGCCCTCGATGCCCCGTTGGGTCCCGTCCAAAGCGTCTGGAGGTAGTTCGACACCTCTCCGGGCGCGAGAAAACGGGGCACAGTAGGACGTCGAGGGCGCAGAGTCCTAACCGAGTCCCCTCGGCAGCGCTTGAGCCCAGCACAGAGAGCCAGAGGAGCCGCGAAGCCGCTGGAGGCGTCCCAGGCGACCGGACGGAGCGAGCCCCGAGCGACCGCCGCGCTCCCGCTCACTCTTGCGCGGACTCCGGGCAGAGCCGCGCCGGCACGCGCACGCCAACGCGCGCACAACCCGACACGCGCACACTGTCGCGCACACTGTCACGCACACACGCGGGCACGCTCCCTGGCACGCGCGCACCGACCGTCACATGCTGACACACGCACACGTGGCGGGTGGCCCAGGTCTGCCCTGCTGCTTCGTGCCGGGCTGACCGGTCCCCTTCCGCACCACCGGGAAGGCGGCGCAGCCCTAACGGGCAGAATTCTTCTCAGTATTTTACTGAACCTGGTGCCTTGAGTCGGCCAGTATCAAATCTCAGGGAGAGAATCCAATGAAGATGAAGCGAAAGCAAAGAGAATGATTTCTCTCTCTCTGTCCTTTTAAAAAATTTTAACTTAAGCAAAAACAGAGAAGGGAGTAGTGATGGGCACTGCAACTCTCCAGGCAAAGATTCTGGCTATTAATGTTAAAACACTCCTCTTCAACTCTCTCACATATTCAGACTTGTGATTTTAATCCCACTGCCAGCCCTAAGGTTGCTTTCCCTTTCACTTCATACCTGTGTTCTAGATTGCAAACTTTCTCCTCCTGACTACCAATTGGTTATTTAGGTGGAGCAAAGAGAGCGGGGGGCGGGGGGGCGACAGAGAAGTTAAGCAGTGTTTAGGTAGAAGAATATTTAGAAGCATCGCGTTGATTTCCAAAAAACTTGGGAAAACGTTAAATATCATTTGTAGGCGTCTTTATTTTTAAAAGGACCTCCTTCCCTCTAGTATTACTATTTATCATTAGGTATTTATTTGTGTGTACACATTTAAGACTGTGTGTGTCAGAGAAAAATGCGCCTTGTTTGTGGTTTCAGCAGGCCCCTTTGCTTTTCTGACCATCTAGGGTGTATAGCATCGGAGAAGGCAATGGCACCCCACTCCAGTACTCTTGCCTGGAAAATCCCACGGGCAGAGGAGCCTGGTAGGCTGCAGTCCATGGGGTCGCTAAGAGTCGGACACGACTAAGCGACTTCACTTTCACTTTTCACTTTCATGCACTGGAGAAGGCAGTGGCAACCCACTCCAGTGTTCTTGCCTGGAGAATCCCAGGGACGGCGGAGCCTGGTGGGCTGCCATCTATGGGGTCGCACAGAGTCAGACACGACTGAAGTGACTTAGCAGCAGCAGCAGACTGTGGCATACTTTCCTCTTTGTTTCCCACCTATAGAGATTGTAGGCCAAAGTGGTGTACTGCAGTGACCAAAGATAAGAAACCTTAGCTGGAGTGTTGGTGACCATCACTGGCATCCATAGCTCAAGATATTACCCCATCTGGTTTGAAATATTCCTCAAATTGTAGACTTGAAGATAGAGGTTGGCTGATTTAAAATGTTTAAAATGTGAGAAAGAGCAGTCTAGGAGTAAACCGAGGTAGGAGAGGGTGGCCAACCCAAGCTCATCCTTGAAAGGCAGAGCAAGAACATTTGGGAAGTACATAGAGACAATGGAGTCTGTAAACAGTGATAATCAGGGCTTTCAAAAATCATAAAATGGATTGAAATATCTGATTCATTATTTATTCATCACTACACAACTTTGCATATCTGAGAAGAATGTTTGAAAACCGAGTGCCTTCTATTTTGTGCATCAACCAGATGGATCTCCTTTCCAAAATGTGGCCAAAGGGTTAAAGTTGTAATTTTAGAAAGGAATCTCAGGAAATGACACTGAGATCGGATACATTTCCTTTTCTTTCTGGCAATAATATCCTTCAAAGGAAAAAATACCTACTTATTGATATAATGATAATGTTTCTCATTCAGAGTACAAGTGTCAGAATGATCCCTGTTTGTGGAAGTGCTTTTAAAACTGTGAGTACACTTTGACTACTGTGAGAACTGATGAGCCAATGAAGGGGAACGTCTTTTAACTCCATAATAGCAGGTTACATTGTAAATGAACAGTGATGGTCAAATAGCCAATTATGGTATAAATATCCCTTGTTTACAGAGAGGTGTTAAATGAACCTTTGGAGTATAAAGTATTAGTCCCATCTAAGCCACCATTTGTTCTTCAACCCAGTATGTCTTCCCTTAAAAAGGCCAGTGCCATTGTAGGTAATATGCACACAGAACATACTTCTCTGTGTTGATTTTAGTTTGCTTTATTTCAATGCACACTGTTGTTTACTTTTTAAAATTTAAATAAATGTCAGCATTGTATAATTTCTATGTTAACAAAGCAGTGAGCAAAATCCCTTGTATGTTTATAAAATATTATTGTTTAATTCACATAGTTTAGAAATTCCAAATGTTGAGAATAGGAAGGAGGCCAAATACCATCTGTTTATAACTATGATGCATCGTAATATGTGTACTTTTTAAAGGAGTTTGGTCAATCATGCCACTATTTTATCTGCTTGGAATATGTTGAAGATTTAAAATGTAATTTACAGGATTACTTTTAGTGCATTGCATCCAACTGTGAGTTGTAAAGAAATCGGTCTTTTCTGTTTTTCTCAAATTAATCATGTAACAGCCCCAATTAATGGGGGCTGTTAAATGTGTCGCTTTTTGCTTAGCTCCAGAATTCTTCTAACTTTGGCTCAGTCCACCTTCTTGATGCTGATAAAAACTCCAAGGACAAATGAAACAAAACACTCCTAGCTGTGTCTTTCTGCCAGGAGATATTCACTTAGAATGGGAGGCAGGGTACGGTAGCTAATAATTAGCTAGCATCAGCCCTGAGAGATTACCTGTGAAATACCCCTTGGTACTGCGTTGAAAAACAACATTTGACATTCCCTGTTTTAAAATAGTACATGCTTGTCTCCAAGATTTCTGATTTAACTTACCTTTTATTTCAAATGCATCTAATTGCATACCATGAAACAAAGGGAGTACATTTATTTGCAGTAGATGGGCAGGTTTGGGGTTTTATTTTTAAGTTACAAACTCAAGTTTAGTACAGAGTTCCTTTCTTTGCAAACTGGAAAAATTCAGCAACTGAGGCTTCTTTTCAGGGCAGACATGGTGTTGAAGTCCAGAGGTGGCTTTAGGGTCAGTCTCATGTCAGGGGGTAGCTTTGTCAAGAAGGAGAAACTAAAAACACACATTTCCTGAAAAAGATTTGGAAAATGTGATTAAAAAACAGTGATTAGCAAATGATGGTTCCTTGATTAATTTTTTTAGCAAGGTTGAATCAGTAGAAAGCTACACCTTGAAATGCTTTTATAGACAAACACATGCAGAAATATGAAAACACTCTCCCAATTACCTAGGGGTGTTATCGGTACTTTACTTAGCTGAGTTTTCAACGCGTGCTGTGTACAGTACCTCCTTTTCCATTTAGCAATATCTGTTTTCTTAAGCATTTTAGCTTTAGCAGCTTCATCTAAAATTCTATCAATCTAGATTATTTACTTACACATAATTAAGAATATTAAGAGTCCTTTTTTCTGAGTAAACAAACTGCACTATATATACATTTAAAAAAATCTAATTGTTACATTTTTTAAATCTGGGATTTTTTTTTCCTTTCTGGTCAGATTTTCCACCCCACAATGAACCTACTGGGTCTTTCTGTCATAAAGATATGCTCAAGCTTGGTTTCCTTTGAGTTACAATAGGAAAATGCCAGACTCTTTTTTTCCTAAATAATTGCTTAAGTGTACAAAGAGTACAAAAGAATATAAAAACAAAATGAAATGTGAGGGATACAGAGGAAAGAAATTGAAGAAAGTGGAGAGGAAGACAGATGAGAGAAGCAAAAACTGTAACTGGGATAAAAGAAGCTTATCAAACAGCTTTCAAAATTGCTTTGACCAACATAAGACACTCATTAAAATCATCATCATTCACTGAGATATTAAACAGCTAAGGGAAACTCTTAAGTGAATCTTGATTGATACTTGTGGACCAGTTTTTCCATTCATGCCTAACTTTTTTTTTGCCGTGCCACTCAGCTTGTGGGATCTTAGTTCCCAGACCAGGAACTGAACTCCAGCCCTTGGTAATGAGAGCACAGAGTCCTAAACACTGAATCACCAGGGAATTCCTTTGAGCATAACATTCAGAAGAATGTTACATTAAACATCCATATGCACACAAGGAGGTGGGGACGAAGCTTCCAAAGCATTTTACATACACAAAATAAACAAGACTATGTATAATGTATTATTATATGTTACCTACTGTAGGGGTAAAAATAAAGAAGATTTTAAATGGAGGAATTATTGAGACACACTTTACTCCTCAGTACCTTGACTAGCAGTTATATTCTTAACCAGTTAAGCGAGTCTTGAAGTGTATAAACCATTTGGAATCCCTAAGTCTAATGAATTGCAGCAGATAGATAATTGATTCTGAAATTGGCATATAGGTGTACATTTCATGTTCCCTTTAGAGCTGACTTAGTACCATGGCAATGAACCACATATGCACATGAGTCGTTGTATAGTAATATTATCTTGATGACCAAAATCACTTTATAAAATATACTTTAATAAGTTACTACAGAGCCTTGAATTTAAGCCATATAACTTAACCAATACTCAGTGGACATTTATAGGTATCATATATAAATTGGGTAAATGATAAAACGAAAAGCATTAAGAATAAGAAAAACGTATGGGAAACTATTTGCATCTTCCAATTAATCTAAAATACACCAGAAGCTTTTTCTCATTTATGAAGAAAAGAATTTTGTCCTTATGAAGAATTACTGACCCAAAGAAAAGTCACAAGAGGACTACAACTAAACAAACAATAAAAGCTACAATAACAACAACCAAAAACATTTCTTTTTTAGGAGAAAAATATGAAAAGTAGTAAATTCACCCATTTTAGAAATTAAGAAGAAAAGACATAAAATTTAATACACACAATAAATAATAAATATTCTTCTAGTTTCATATGATGGCTAATTAAGAAAAAAGCCCATGTGGAAAGTTTGGAAGAGAGATGAATATAACAAGGTAATTAACTCTTTGCTCCTTCAACCTTAAAGGAGAAAGAGCAGAGTGAGATTTCTTTTAAGTTTGGACCTGAAGCAACCTCAGAGATCAAATCTGTTTGTGCAAAAGAAATAAAAGGATTCTAGTAGCTCTTCATCTCGAGTCAAATCTTGTTTTTGGCCTCACTCTGATCTTGGCACCCCAAAGTCTCAGTGCTGGGGTTCTCTGCTCTTTGATTGAGCGCTTGCCTTTTATCACATGTGTGTTGTGTGTGAAGTCGCTTCAGTGGTCTCCACCTCTGTGCGACTCAATGGACTTGCAGCCCAGCAGGCTCCTCTGTCCATGGGATTCTCCAGGCAAGAATACTGGAGTGGGTTGCCATGCCCTTCTCCGGGGGATTTTCCAGACCCAAGGGTCAAATCTGAGTCTCTTATGTCTCCGGCATTGGAAGGCAGATTCTTTACCACTAGCACCACCTAGGAAGTCCTTCTCTCACACATGGTCAGCAGCTTTGTTCTCATGGGCTTTCTGTGGTGGAATCCACCATCTGGTATTCATTCTGTTACATTTGGGTAGTTCTTGATAGTTGAGGATGCACTTTTTCATCCATCATCTCATTTAGTCTTGCTAATATCCTTATGATATAGGTAAACCATAGCTTTAGTTCCAAACTTCAGAAGAAGCATCTCCAAATCATACTGCTAGTACATTGCAGAGTTGTGACTAGTGGTCATATGACAAGGTGCTGTTTCCCCCTTTTCCTTTAGGCTGGATTTCACACTTTGTTCTTCATTTAAATTGTGGGCATAAGAATAAGTTAAAATGACAGTACTTGTATTGGGTGGAGAGAAGACAGAAAAGGAGGAGAAGTTGAAGAAGGATGGGGAAGAAAAAAAAGAAGAGGATAAAAAACAAAACCAGCTCCTCTCTGCAGGTTTTTCTGTGCAATTGAGAAGGAGAAATCTTTAAATTACTTTAATTACTTTAATTTCTGCTTACAGAGATTAGTAAGGAGAGAAACACTTCCTAAAATTTGTATTCTATAAATGAAAAACTAATTCCAAAGCCATCCCAGTGCTTTGTGTTTTAAAGGATACAAATCTGAGGTAGATAAACCATTGAAAAGCTGTTTAATGAGCTCTTGGATATATATATAGAGACAGAGAGAGACTACAAGCTTGATTTTGAGTACAAGATGGAGACATATTCTGTTTATGAAATTAAAGGAACTTGGGGAAATTGAAAAAAAAATGGTAGAGAGGAAAAGAATATAGTCTTAAGATAGGAATACACTAGAACCTAAAGATAACATATCCAGCAACAAATTCCTCATGGTGGGATATAGTTGATTATAAATTTTTTTTTTTTTTTGTAGAGGGGTATATTACACTCGGTTCTCAGCTTATACATCAATGTAATCTCCATCTGTAACTTCAAAACTCCACTGAAATTTTGAGACAAAGAACTGACTTGATTTATTTCCACATTTGGGGAATGAAGGCATAGACAAGGCAGACAGGAGTAACAGTGCAGAAGGTGTGATTTAAAATAAAGATGTGTAGAATGATATGGAAGCAGGAAATAAGGACAGAAAATGATTAGGAGAAATGGAAGCCCCTGAGAATGAATACTAAAAAAAATAAGAAAACCCATAATACAAGAAGTTTTAATTTGTTGATGTTGTAGACACTTGACATTTTTGGCTGCTCAACATCTACCTAACCTTCTCTTGGAATCTAAAATCCTGTTTGAGGAGTTGATTCTTTCTTACTGAATATAATCAGGCGTGGGAATTGGATGTTGTCTTGAATAGAGGAACAAAAAGACAATGCTGGAATTCTAGTCCATCTGACCTAGTACATACCCAACCTGGCTGTTTTCACCAAAAGGTAGCTCTTGTTGGGTTCTGCTTCCTAACCTCCATAGCTTCTGGGGCTCCAACCAATCCCAAGCCAATGTCCAGCCTCCCTTTAATATGATTCTCTATCCCTGGGAGTTTGTCAGTTGCAGAAAAACAGAAAAACCTGGCTCAAGTAAGTTGCTCTGAGAAAATTACCATTTTGGGAGCAAGAATTGTGGATGTAGAGTGTCTTTTATCATTCCACTCTTTCATCTTGATAGGTAAGCTTCTCATTGGCTGTCCCTCTTATGTTCACAAGAAAGCTACAGAAATCTAGTCATCACATCCTCTCCACATCCCTCTTTCCAGACATGGGAGAAGGGATTTTTTTTCTTACCTGGGTCTCTCTCTGCAATTAAGGAAAGCTTTTCTCAGAAACCCATTAGAAGAATTCCCCACACATCTCACAGTGTCATATATGCATAAACTGGTTTCAGGGATGGAAATGACTTCTGTTCAGTTAGGATCTAACCCTGAGCCATAATGAGCGAGGGATAAATAGACACACAAACAAAACAGGGGATATTTTACAAAGATAAGAGGAAGGAGATGGAGGTTCGGTGGGGAAAAAATACTTCTCCCAATAAATACATTTATGTCTTATTTATTCAGATTTGTTCTCTGTGGCTTGCTGCTGCTGCTGCTAAGTTGCTTCAGTCGTGTCCAACTCTGTGCGACCCCATAGACGGCAGCCCACCAGGCTCCCCCATCCCTGGGATTCTCCAAGTAAGAACACTGGAGTGGGTTGCCATTTCCTTCTCCAATGCATGAAAGTGAAAGTGAAAGTGAAGTCGTGGGCTCCTCCACCCATGGGATTTTCTAGGCAAAAGTACTGGAGTGGGTTGCCATTGCCTTCTCTGCTGTGGCTTGCAAAGAATTCTAATTAATACACTTGGTTACAGCTACCACTGGGATTATTTAAATTGTAGATAGCTTTCTATACACACACACACACACACACATGACTTGCTTCTACTTTCAAAATTCATTTTTTCTTTTTTGTTCTGTTTTTATGCATGTGAAAGAATGAGTTGGGTTTTAGAAATGTATTTTTTAGTCTTCTAGGTGTCAAGCATTTATTGACCATTACTTTAATTTCTTAGTAATAATTTCCCCCAATCCCTAATGTTATATTTTTACATTTATTCATACATTCCTTTCTTGTTCATTCAGTAATTCACCTAGTCATTAATTTCTTTTTTTTGTAATGTGCTATGACGTATTTAATATGTATGTGGAAGGCATTGCGTTAGCAAAGAAAAGCAAATGTTAAACCACATTTATGTACCCTTAAAAATAAATGCGTGTGTTTTTTTCATTTTATTACATTTTTAAAGGGGAGCAATGGGACAAAAATGAGGCACACGTGGACATTCCCCATTTTCCCTCATTTGCTAACATGTCTTCTTGTGCTCTGAGGTGAGTTCAGCTCGGAGAGTCCTGCTTTGACAGACAAGTTCTTCTGAGCTTTAGGCATGAGAAGAGGGAGGAAAGGAAGAGAGAACAAAAGTTCAGAAGGTTAACTTTGGGGGAGGAGGTTATCTTGACTTGAGACTGGAATTTTAAGACAGATGTAAAGGAGCAGAAGCAGCTGCCGCGTGTGAATCGCTGGATGGGGGAGGCAAAGGGGGATTTTTAAGGTTCTCTGTTTCCTTCATCATGTTAAAAAAACAAATGAAGAGCTTGAGTTATTCTGAAATTATTTGTGGTTGCTGCACTCTCATGTATTTTTGTAACCATGGTGTTGCTCGTGTGGGTTATTGTTTTGTAATATCTAGCGTTCTATTTGATTACATGCGACAGAAATCACCTCACATTAACGAGGCATAAAATTTGGCTTCTGTGTGGAAAAGTTGTAGGAGATGATCTTGGGCATTATGAGACCCCTTGCTCGGGCGCCACTCTCTGGGATCTGGCTCGGTCTGTGTGTCTATCTTTCTCTTTCTCATTCTTTCTGTCTTAAGGTCCTCCTCCGGATTGTTTTCTCTGTAAAAGGCTATCTCTGTGTGGTGGGAAAGATGACTCATCGTATTTCACAGGATTGTTACAGCCTAAGAGGAAAGAATCAATCATGTCTAGCATCCAAGTCAGATCCTGGTAAAAATGTCACTTTCCCCCCTACCTGAGTCACTTTCCTGCACTTCTGGGGGATGGAGGAGAACCGAGCAAGACATAATTTCAGATGACTGCTCCCATGTTACAGAGGGATAACTCTTTCAATCTGTGGTACAGGAAACTTCCCAGCTACTAAGCAGAGTGACACTGCATCTCCGGGTAACAGTGCATCTCTTTATCAAATGTCCTCTCGGGTATTTACATACAGGATTGAATTCTTACTAAATTTAATACAATTTAAGGTATCTAATTGTCTTTTCAAAGAGTTGTTCAGAGGTTTACACTCCAAGTAGCTTTGCAATGAACATTGTTGGCTGGGCAGAAAAAAGTTTCCCAGGTGGCGCAGTGGTAAAGAATCTGCCTGCCAATGCAGGAGACACAAGAGACATGGGTTCAATCCCTGGCTCAGGAAGATCCCCTAGAGGAGGAAATGGAAACAGCTCTAGTATTCTTACCTGGAAAATCCCATGGACAGAGGAAAACTATGGAGAACAGTATAAAGATTCCTCAAAAAATTAAGATTAAAACTACCATATAATCCAGCTGTCTCACTTCTGGGTATTTACCAAAGAATTAAAAAAAAAAAAAAACCTAATTCAAAAACATATGTATATGTGTGCTCAGTCACTCAGTTGTGTCCAACTCTTTGTAATCCTTTGAATTGTGGCTCACCGGGCTTCTGTGCGGAGAAGGCAATGGCACCCCACTCCAGTACTCTTGCCTGGAAAATCCCATGGACAGAGGAGCCTGGTGGGCTGCAGTCCATGGGGTCGCTAAGAGTCAGACAAGACTCAGCGACTTCACTTTCACTTTTCACTTTCCTGCATTGGAGAAGGAAATGGTAACCCACTCCAGTGTTCTTGCCTGGAGAATCCCAGGGACAGGGGAGCCTGGTGGGCTGCCGTCTCTGGGGTCACACAGAGTCGGACACGACTGAAGCAACTTAGCAGCAGCAGCAGCAGACTTCTGTGTCCATGGGGTTGTCCAGGTGAGAATACTGGAGCATATTACCATTTCCTCCTCCAAGGGATCTTCCCCACCCAGGGATCGAACCTGCATTTCCTGCGTCTCCTGCATTGCAGGTGGATTCTTTACTGCTAAGCCATCAGGGAAGCCCTTAATTAAAAAACACATAGGTACTTCTGTGTTCATCTATACCCTGGCATTGTTTACAACAGCCAGGGTATAGAAACAACCTAATCCCATCAATGGAAGAATGGATAAAGAAGATGTTATAATATTTTATATATAAATATATATACACATATACATAATGGAATACCACTCAGTCATTCAAAAAAGATGAATTCTTGCCATTTGTGACAACATGAATGGACCTTGAGAGTATTATGCTAAGTGAAATAAGTCAGACAAAGAGAGACAAAGACCAGATGATTTCACTCATATATGGAATATAAAAAATAAACAAACAAAAATAAATGAACAAGTCGAACAAAAATAAATAGGTTGCTGCAGAGAACAGAGTAGTGGTTCTTACCAGACGGTAAGAGTTGGGTGAAGGGTGAGTTGGATAAAGAGGATCAACTGTATAGTGAGAGATGGAAACCAATTGTTGGTGGTCAGCATATCGCGGTGTGCACAAAAGTAAAAATATAAGGTAGCATACATGAAACTTATAAACTAGTGCTACCTCAACACAATTTTTTAAATAAATAAGCAGTAAGGAAAAAACCCCAAACAAAACAAAACTTCCTGTGGATTGTTATGAAAAGTTTTGAATCTCCAATGATAGAAATGTTTGGGGGGTACATTCTGAGTTTAACCAAATTGGAAGTGCAAATAGAACCCTGGTCTTTCTTTTGTATGCCTAAAACTTACACAAGAGTTAAAGAGGTCAAAGTCCTGAGCCCTGGTTATACAAAGGACTGGTGGCTTGAGGGATGTAATGGTTGGTGACCAAAAATAATTCAGAAGATACTTTGGGCTCTGACTATGAGGCTTTACTCAATACAGAAGAATTAATTAAACTTAAAAGCTTCTGCACATCAAAGGAAACTATTAGCAAGGTGAAAAGACAGCCTTCAGAATGGGAGAAAATAATAGCAAATGAAGCAACCGACAAACAACTAATCTCAAAAATATACAAGCAACTCCTCCAGCTCAATTCCAGAAAAATAAATGACCCAATCAAAAAATGGGCCAAAGATCTAAATAGACATTTCTCCAAAGAAGACATACAGATGGCTAACAAACACATGAAAAGATGCTCAACATCACTCATTATCAGAGAAATGCAAATCAAAACCACTATGAGATACCATTTCACACCAGTCAGAATGGCTGCGATCCAAAAATCTACAAATAATAAATGCTGGAGAGGGTGTGGAGAAAAGGGAACCCTCTTACACTGTTGGTGGGAATGCAAACTAGTACAGCCACTATGGAGAACAGTGTGGAGATTCCTTGAAAAACTGGAGATAGAACTGCCTTATGATCCAGCAATCCCACTGCTGGGCATACACACTGAGGAAACCAGAAGGGAAAGAGACACGTGTACCCCAATGTTCATCGCAGCACTGTTTATAATAGCCAGGACATGGAAGCAACCTAGATGTCCATCAGCAGATGAATGGATAAGAAAGCAGTGGTACATATACACAATGGAGTATTACTCAGCCATTAAAAAGAATACATTTGAATCAGTTCTAATGAGGTGGATGAAACTGGAGCCTATTATACAGAGTGAAGTAAGCCAGAAGGACAAACACCAATACAGTATACTAACGCATATATATGGAATTTAGAAAGATGGTAACGATAACCCTGTATACGAGACAGCAAAAGAGACACTGATGTGTAGAACAGGCTTATGGACTCTGTGGGAGAGGGAGAGGGTGGGAAGATTTGGGAGAATGGCATTGAAACATGTGAAATGTCATGTATGAAACGAGATGCCAGTCCAGGTTCAATGCACGATAAAAAAAAGAAAAAAAAAGAAAGTGGAGGGTTTTTTGGTATTAATAAATATATTCAAATAATCTTTTGTAGGTAAACATAATAAAATTTGTGTACATAGTGTTCATGGTACATATGGTACATTGAGTTATTGTTCCCAATTCCTCCCTGTTTTGGGGGTTATACAGTACATATATATATCCTTTTTCATTGACTTGGCATCGTCTCCCACTAGAGGAGGCAGAGTACTGTCCCCAACCCACTGGTGTTGGGCTTGGCCACGTGACTTGCTTTGACCAACAGGATTGGGTGGAGGTAACAGTGCCTCTCTGAGCTGAGGTTTTAACAGGTGTTGCATGTCCCCTTTGCTTTGCTGTCTATCATTCACTGTGAGAACACAATGGGGGAGCATATGGACATATATGAAGTAGACCTGAATTCAACCGAGCCTGCAGTTTGAGTCCAGCGCTGAATCCTGAAATTGAGTTTTTAAAAATGAATCACAATAGCTCACAGACCCATGAGGGAGAAATAAATGCTTGTTGTTTTAAATCACTGAATTTTGGAGTGGTTTTTCGTGAAGCAATAGCCTCAATAGCTTTCTTCCTTGTGGTCTCTTTTGCTAGTGTGCAGATTATGTCCTCTCTATCATTTTATGGAAGGGGAAGCCCTTAAATGATCCTGGATTTATCCCCACTTCCCTACAGAATTTCCAAGTCCTTGTTTCCTTTGCCCTTCTGGGTATGAAAATGAAAGCTGCTATGTTTCTGAGCCATAACCACCACCCCAGCTCCTACACTGCCTTGTTAGTTCTTGCAGTCACCACTTGGGTTCTTAGTTCCTTTTTTCTTTTGGCCCTTGGATTCTTCTTATTTTTCTGCTAACTCAACTCTCGATTAAAAAGGATAATGAAAACATTTCATGGAAAAACTTGACTGCTTCTCCTTCCCCTTCCTGAATAATTTATTTCTAAAGCCGCAACAAACATCAACAAAGCTGCTAGGTGAGACAGAGCAAGATAAGAGGATATAAGGGTCTAAACAAGATGAAGAGAATAGCTAGTCAAGGGTGGCAGGCAAAATAGCCTGAGGAATCAGCCTGAACAGGGTGAGAAGGTATCCACACGGGAGTCAGAGCCCAAGCAAGGGGAAGAGGCATCTGTGTGTGGGAGGGAGTCATAGTAGGGATGGGAGATGGGTTGCATAAAGTGAGGTTGATTACATAAGTCAACATCTGAGGAACTGTGGAAGCTTGTATTCTCATTGTTAGAGAAGATTACATACATGGAAAAGGGAGAAAACTAGAATCAACATGTGACTGGAAGTGTAAGACGAGCTCATGGTTTTCAGCATATGTATAACTTATCGAGAGACAGTTTTCAATTTCTATGGATAGAAATAAGTGTCAAGGTCGATACATGGTATACGCATAAGTATACTTCCTGGCTCTATCTTCTGATAGAGCTGGGAAGCACCAACACTCCAATAACAATGAACACACACAGCACTCGAGTCTTGGCTTCCAAATACTATTTTCCAGTAAAAAAAGAAAAAGAATTTTTAGAGAAATGGCTGATTCTGGGACTAAGGGGGAATAAAATTACAAGAAAAATCTGGAACTTCTACCATAAACCAAAGATCTGAAACTTCTACCATAAACCAAAAATATATTTTAAAAAAATGATTGGGAACATATCAAAAGAGCCTAAAGGTCAGTTTAAATGGGCTCCTGCTGGCCACACTGGACATAATTGGAGTATTAATACTGATAGAAGGGACTTCCCTGGCAGTCCAGTGGCTAAGACTTCGCAGGGGTGCAGCTTCAGTCCCTGGTTGGGGAGCTAAGATCCCACATGCCTCATGGCCAAATAAACAAAACATAAAACAGAAACAATATTGTAAAAAATTCAATAAAGACTTTTAAAATGGTCCACACCAAAAAATAAAAACTTTAAAAAATACTGATAGTAATGTGATAATAACTTGTAGAATTTACAATATTAAGTAAAATAAAAGACCAAGAGACCATACCAACATAAATGAATGAATGAAAGGATTTAAATTTGATGAAGAACAGGATTCGGTATGTTTTCATACCGACAAAAGGGGGAAAAGCCTGGAGGACATCACTTTTAGCAAGTGGGGACAGTGAACATCAGCTATGGAAACCATGCATGACCCGGTCTGATGCTTTGAGAGGAACACTGCCTCACTTCTGTGATACTGTGATCTGAATCAAATCATGAGGAAACTTCAGGCAAACTTAAACTGGGGGTAATTCTACAAAGTAATTTAATTCTTCTTTAAAATATCAATACTGGACTGAAAGTCAAGCATAAACTGAAGAATATTCCAGTCTAAGAGACTAAAGAGACATGATAAGTAATATGGTGTGTGCTTCTGAAGTGGATCCTTTGGTTACAAACATTATTGTTGCATCAGTTGAAACTGGAATGTGGTCTGTGGACCAAAGGGCAGGAGTGTATCAAAATTCATTCCCTGGTTTTGTTAGTTGTGTTGTGGTCAGTAGGAGGACACTCTTATTTGTAGAAAACACACATTGAAGTGTTTGGAGCTAATGTACCATCTGGTCAGCAGTCTATAAGTATTCAGGAAAAAACAAGCTATTTGTATTGTGCATGCTAAGTCTTTTCAGTTGTGTCTGACTCTTTGAGACCCACTGTAGCCTGCGGGGCTCCTCTGTCCATTGGATTCTCCAGGCAAGAATACTGGAGTGGGTTGCCATTCCTTCCTCCAGGGGTCTTCCCAACCCAGAGATTGAACCTGGGTCTCTTATGTCTCCTGCATTTTCAGGGGGGTTCTTTACCACTAGCACCACATGGAAAGTCCGTATTTGTACTGTAGGTCTAACTTTTTTGCTAGAGGGGAAAAAAAAAGAATTTTTGATTGTTTCAAAATCTAAAGCATCTAATAGCAAAAAAATACAAAACAAAAAACAAACAAACAAAAAACCATGTATAATATAACTCAATTCTAACTATTCTATTCAACAAGCTAGGGGGAAAAAAAACCCAGCCAACTAAACTCTTAAGAAAATAGGGGAGAGAGGAAGGTCGAACGACAAAATTAACGAAGTAGGAGACAAAGAAGCAAGAGAGAAAAGAGGGAAAGGTGTCCACTCTTCACCACTGAACAGCTGCTAAGACTTTTTCCTTACTTGCTGAGGCAATGGATGCTCTTGCTGCTGCTGCTAAGTCACTTCAATTGTGTAAAAGAGAGGGGAAAAGACAGTTCTCAGATTTGAATTTCAAAATTCTGGGCATTTGTGTATCAGACATGCCCTAAAGATCTGAAAGCATGATATTAATATCACAAACCAAATATTTGGGGAAAAGAGATGAAAAGTCAGTGTTTTTCACTGTATATTAAATGAAGTTTCTATAGTTAAAGAAGAGAAGTAAAGGAGAAAATGGTCAGAAAGGAAGCACAGAGCTTAAATACTGGTGGTGTCTCTGAGAAGGGTCTTTGCTCTGCTCTTCCTGCACCTGATCTGGAAGAAATGCCCATGATTAGCAGAATCTGGGAACAGAGAGCTCTCTGGTTTTGTATCTTGGGGGAATTCCAGAATCCTCCAGCCTCACCTGTGCGCACCACAGTGCAGAAGCAGTCGAAGAGAGGTCGCAGTGTGAGTGCTTGGGTAACCAGTCAGAGAGTGCCTCTGTGCTCCTGCATCCCAGTGCCTCTCTGAAAGACCCATATAGTTTCTGCAGGCCCAGAAGGCTAAGGACACTAAACCTAACAGGTTAGGGCTAGGGCTGGCTCAGGCAAATTAATAAGGTCCAGATAGGATGACGACATCGCAGAGATTCACACAGGTCAGCACTGGAGGACCAGAAGCCGTAACACATCTCTTAGTGAATGTCAGTGTGAATAGGCGATGGCTCCCATCCTAGCATCCTGTTTGTAAACTATTCTGAACATAATCCCCAAAGTATCCCCATGGCTTTTTTACAAGTTACTGAATGGATGGATGGATGGAGAGATGGATGGATGGATAATTAAAGGGCAATTCCTAAATTATATCACAGTCTAAAAGCTACTGTTATAGAATTTCATACCACTAAAAATGCCACTAATAGGCCAAATCACCCTCATTTATTTCTGCCCATCCTAGCAGTGCTTTTCCAAGATCAGCAGCAACTACGACCAGTAGAAGAATAGGTTCTAATATAATTTTCACCTGCAGCTGCAATAGCCCCAAAGTCAGTACATATAGTAAGTGACTTTGCAAAACAGTACATTAGGAAAAACACCATTGGAAGTTTCTGACACTAAAAAGTATTTTTTACGAAAGACATGTCTTCCATGTTTGCTTGTTTATGGAAGACAAATAAAAGGCATTTGAATTATTTTCTGCCCTGTTTGGAATCTTCTCTTTTTATCTTGGTCTTACCAGGTTTTTATTTGTATACTTAGGGAGATCTTTGTGGAAGGAAATTTGTAATTCTAAAGCAGTCGACAAATGAACACTCACACAGCATAACCAAACCACGATTTTATACAGATTTTTCTCTTTCGTAGATTCTGAGTTCTTAAAGGAAAATGTGGATGCAGTGGTGTGTCACAAGTTCTATTAGAGAAGTCCGTGGGAAAAGAGTACAACATGATGATCAGCCTTGGCAGGCTCCACATACAGTGTGATTATATTGTAATACTGTTTGATGCAATGATATGTTTGATCAGTTTCAAGAGATGAATATCACCTCACTTCAAACAATATGATACAGTCTCATTGTATGGAATTATGGCTGCTGTCAATCAGCATATGGCATAACCCTTAAAGTGCCATCTTCAGGGAATGTCATAAAAATGATTGCAACACTTGCATTAATTAGTAAGTTTTTGCACTAAAACCAAGCAAAACCTGTTAAGACAATTTATCTGCTATATTTCTGTTCATTTTTGTTATTATAGAAACATGTACATAACCCATCCTTGCAAACACTCAGCTGATTAACTCAACTTACTAGAAGAGCCATTATAATAAAAATCCTAGTTATGATTATAAACCTCCTTCCCCATATAAGTCAGTAAGCTGTATTTTCTCTATTTTGTTTTATAAACTCCAATATACCCTTACCTTAAACCAACTATCCTATCAAAGTGAGTGGCAGGTGCAAAATAAAGGCAAACATTAAATAATCATGAAGTCTGCGGTCCTGACAAGACAAACTCAAAATTTAAGCTCGACAAATGACAAATAAATGGCATGGGTGCATGTTTAGATAGAATAAATACAGATTAATACAGAGTATTTTGAATGTCATTAATTTCACTTTCTCAGTGTTAATTGTTAAATACACATTTTGAGAGAATAAGAATGACAATCCTTTTTTATATTAGTTATGGAATATTTTCCCTCTTGGCTGAGGTTGTGTTTCTCTGTTACCCATTATTTTGCCATTGTCACCCATTTTAACTATTTTGATTTTCCCCAATAATACATAATATGAGAAGTTAATGGTTTGACATGGTACATACTGATTTGATCTGAGACTTAATACATTTTCCCAAGGGGGCTAGAGACCCCCAGATTCAACTTAGTTTGTTGACAGTGTATGTATCACTTATTGTGAGCCTTTTCCCGAAAAATTCCTCTCCTACCTTGTCTGCTGACACTCTCCTTTCCACTTTTCCCCAGAGTCCTTTATGCCTGTTACTAACTGAGCAACCATCCTCTGTGGTAGACAGCCTTCTAAGGTAGCCTCCAATGATCCCTGACTCCCTGTGCTAATTCAGTCGTGTCCAAATCTTTGCGACCCCAAGGACTGCAGCCCACCAGGCTCCTCTGTCCATGGAATTCTCCTGGCAAGAATACTGGAGTGGGTTGCCATGCTCTCCTCCAGGGGATTTTCCCGACCCATAGATTGAACCCACATCTCTTACATCTATTGCATTAGCAGGCAGGTTCTTTACCACTAGTGATATCCGGGAAGCCCTCCCTAACTCCCAGTATTCACTAACTTGTACAATTCACCCCTTCCCCTGCCTTGAACCTAGTGACTTGCTTTTAAAGAATAGAATATGAACAAAGTTATTAGGTTATAGAAGACCATGACTTCTGGTTTGCTAGCAGTGTCTCACTCTTGCTGACTTTGAAGAACCAAGTGTCCATGTTGCAGAGCCATATCTGACCAAGAGCAACCTCTGACCAATGGCCGGCTAGGAGCTGAGACCATTCCAATAGCCCATGAAGAACTGAATCCAGGCAACTGCTAAAGTGAGCATTAAAGCAGATCTGTCTGCTCTAACATGACTGTGGCACCAGTTGACGTCTAGATTATAGCCTCCTGAGAGACCCTGAAGCCAGGGACCCTGCTAGGCTCTCCTTAGACTCTAAACTCACAGAAACTGTGAGATAGTAAATGTGTGTGGTTTAAGTCACTAGCATTCCCAGATGGCTCAGATGGTAAAGAATCTGCCTGCAATGCACAAGACCCAGGTTCCATCGCTGGGTCAGGAAGATCCCCTGGAGAAAGGAATGGCTACCCACTCCAGTATTCTTGCCTGGAGAATTCCACAGAGGAGCCTGGCAGGCTACAGCCCATGGGGTTACAAAGAGTCAGACATGACTAAGCAACTAACACTTTAAGTCACTAAAATTTGGGTTTGCTGTATAGCAATAGACAACTAATATAACTACTGTCTCTCAGTGAACATGCTTGACAGCTCACTGCAGCTCCTTTTTGTGGTGAGTTGTAGAGTGCAGTGGGGCTAGAGCTCTTCACACCAATCTTCAAAATATAGATTTCATCCTCACTGGAAGGCTATAAGGAAGAGCTGATCCAGTCCACAAAGAAATTTGTGAAATCTGTAAGACCTTCTCACAAAGACCTTACCATTATTCATGAGCAAGAAATATTGACAGTGTTTACTCCTTGGGATAAGGTTGTAAAGCTTTGAGGTATAAAGGTGCTATTTCTTTTTCCAAGGCAAGGTTTGGCATCTACACTTACTGGGACTATAGAAATATAAAATGGTTTTTATTCATGTCATGAGTGCTATATTCTTAGACACCTCTCTCTTGTTTCACAGACTTTTTCACACTGCTACATCATGTCAGCAGCTTCTTGAGTTCTAGACTTTGTGGTCAAATTGTTAACAATCCCAGTAGAGCCTTCAAAAAACTTAGAGGTAGGTGGTCTTATTACCAGTAACTGATGTGATTTGTAGGCTTGTTCCTACAACAGGGTTATATAATTTGTAAATTATTTTATCATTTACTCAGTTATCCACATTAACAGAGGGGAACGATGATAAAACAATTTAGTCAATAACCAAACACATTTTATTTTAGATTTTATTTATGAAAAAATATATATATATTTGAGCTCTCCTACACATTTTAGTTTTAGATTTATTTATGAAAATATATATATATATATATATATATATATATATATACATATATATATTTCAGCTCTCCTAGGTATGTTTCGGAGAAGGCAATGGCACCCCACTCCAGTACTCTTGCCTGGAAAATCTCACGGACGGAGAAGCCTGGTAGGCTGCAGTCCATGGGGTCACTGAGGGTGGGACACGAAGGAGCGACTTCACTTTCACTTTTCACTTTCATGCATTGGAGAAGGAAATGGCAACCCACTCCAGTGTTCTTGCCTGGAGAATCCCAGGGACAGGGAGCCTGGTGGGCTGCCGTCTATGGGGTCGCACAGAGTTGGACACGACTGAAGCAACTTAGCAGCAGCAGCAGCAGCAGCAGGTATGTTTAACCTAATATTAAGATCTTCTTGTTTCTTTGATTCATGTTTAGTGCTCGTGCAAAGAGAAGGAAACGCAACTGAGTGGAAGAGGAGAGTTAATTTGGTGCTGAACGTGTTTCATGGGTGGTCCATGTGTGATTTATCAAGAACTGATTTATTTAAAAGGTCCCTAAGTAGTCTAGAATTTAAAACAACAATGGAAAAACAATAACAACAATAACCAATGAAACTTCTTTCCTTATTAGATTAACAAAGATTTTTAAAATGAATTATATCCAGGCAAGGTTATAGAGAAAATGGCTTACACACAGTTGGTGGGAGTGTAAATTGACACATCCTTTTTTTCTAGAATAATTTAACAACATAGTTTAACATTTTAAGTCCATTTCATGTCTACGAATTTGTGCCAAGAAAATAAATCTGAATTTGCAAAGATGTTAAAAGATATTTATTGAAGCACTGTTTATAAGAATAACAATTGAATATAACCTAAATATCTGTCAATAGAATTAAATACATGATGAAATATACAAAATAGAGGCTACCATAGCCAGTTAAAGGGAAACACTTGTATCATGGAAAGGAATCAGAAATATAATGTTAAATTTTTAGCTAGTCATTGAACAAAATGTACATACTATGACTTCAATTTTTTAAGTCAACCTGTAAGCACATGGATTAACAGCTGAGAGATATATACATACACCAAATCATAAAAACTGATTTTCTCTAATAGAAGAATTATCTTGAGATATTTGAATATTTTCCAGTGAGATGTATAATTTAGCAGTCAGAAAAGATAGCTATTTTCCCTTTGAAAAGAATTCTAGATATTAATTTTTGCTTTTCCTGTTTTGGACACTGAAAAAAAAATCCGCACATAATCATCTGTTCTTCTTGTCCTCCAGGTGCTCATCTAGTTTTAATTAGCTCAGCTAACATTTATTATGGAGAAGGCAATGGCACCCCACTCCAGTACTCTTGCCTGGAAAATCCCATGGACGGAGGAGCCTGGTGGGCTGCAGTCCATGGGGTTTCGAAGAGTTGGACACGACTGATCGA
The DNA here is from genome assembly GCF_002263795.3 of Bos taurus. Classification (NCBI taxonomy): domain Eukaryota; kingdom Metazoa; phylum Chordata; class Mammalia; order Artiodactyla; family Bovidae; genus Bos; species Bos taurus. Next base: position 52,827,177 of record NC_037329.1, read on the forward strand.
CTTCACTTTCACTTTTCACTTTTATGCATTGGAGAAGCCAATGGCAACCCACTGCAGTGTTCTTGCCTGGAGAATCCCAGGGATGGGGGAGCCTGGTGGGCTACCGTCTATGGGGTCACACAGAGTCGGACACGACTGAAGCGACTTAGCAGCAGCAGCAGTGTTTATTGAGCACCTATCATGTGTTCTGTGATAGTCACTGTGAAGAAGCAATAATAAATAAGAGTCTCTGACTCTGATGAAAAAGACACGTGAAACTCCACGTGAAGTAAAACAGCAGTCCCCAACCTTTTTGGCACAAGGGACAGGTTTCTTGGAAGACAATTTTTCCATAGACGACGGAGGTGGGGATGTTTCAGGATGTAACGAGAGCAATGGGGAGTGACAGTCACTTGCCACTCACCTGTGTGACCAGGTTCCTAACAGGCCATGGACCGGTACTGGTCCACAACTCAGGCTTTGGGGAGCCCTGAAATAAGGTGTATAAATGTTATATTACAGTAGATGTATTTAAGATATGGGGCTTCCCTGGTAGCTCAGCTGACAAAGAATCCACCGTCAATGCAGGAGATCCTGGTTTGATTCCTGGGTTGGGAAAATCCCCAGGAGAAGGGCTAGGCTACGCACTCCAGTATTCATGGGCTTCCCTGGTAGCTCAGATGATAAAGAATCTTTCTGCAATGTGGAAGACCTGGGTTCTATCCCTGGGTTGGGAAGATCCCCTGGAGGAGGGCATGGCAACCTACTCCAATTCTTGCCTGAAGAATCCCCATGGACAGAGGAGCCTGGTGGGGTACATACAGTCCATGGGGTCACAAAGAGTCAGAGATGACTGAATAGACTAGGCACAGCACGGCACATTTAAGATTAGGTGGGGTCACAGAGGAGGCAGCATCCATTTAAAATTATTGAACAGTTCATGAATTTGTATGTTCTCTCTGCGGGTACTTTTTCCACTACAAAAGTGTAAATGTCTTGAGACTGATTCTATAACATATACTTTTAAAATAACTTATTTGGAGTCCAGAATCTTGGTGATAGTATGCCAGGGGCTCATAGAATACATTTCATATTCGAATTATTTATTTGCTAGAGTAGTGGGTTTTGAATTTTTGGAATTCAAGACTGGAGTTCCAATATGAGAATAGGCAGTGACACATCAGAATGGATTTAAAAATTCAAAGCACTCCACAAGTAAGCAATAACTTCAGGCCTAGCAAGGTCTTAGGGTATCTTTGAAAGTATCCAAGGTATCAAGATAAGCTAGTTCACATAGTTCTGCCTGAAAATGGAGCTAGTGAAAAAAAACAAAAAAAACAAACAAAAAAAAGAAAATGGAGCTAGTGTTTGAGCAGAATGTTTATATTCTAATAAAACCTCATAGGTGAACTATATTTGTTTGAACACATATAATCCATATAGAATGTGTATGTAAATACACTTATATAAGCATATTTGGGAATCACAGATTTAGTAAACATGTCTTCCCTTCATTACTGAGTTGAAGTTTTGTTTTGTTTTGTTTTGTTTATCACAAAGGGCTAATTGTTCAGTAGAACACCTACCTGAGTGAACATTCTGTCAGGATAGACACGAATAGGAAATCATTAGCTGAAAGCCGACCAACAGATGCTCACACACCTGGGATGGACGGGGCTGCTGGCTCGGCTGTTTCAGAGGAGACTGTAAGAACACAGAGCTCTTTCAATAGAGCTAGTCAGTTGAGAGCTTTGTTCATGTTTTTTAAGAGACTAAAGAAAGTTGAGGCCGGCAGGGGAGAAAATCACTGGGACGGTTCATTGAAAGAGTACTTGCCCCCAAAGATTTTTATACTTTCCCCACAGAGATTGACTTAATCTGCCACTTGCCTTTCTTCATTTTCCAATCATTAATCAGATGACAGAACAGCTGAAGAAGAGAAATAAAAGGAGAGGAGTGAAGAAGAGAAAAACCGGATATGGTAGAAGGATCAGTCTCTCCATCTATCAATATGAGAATCTGGGGATATTCATGGTCCGTAGTGACCACACTTGAAAAGAGTTCTTTGGGATGAATCCCACTGTGTGTGACTTAAGTGTTAAAAATAAGACAACACGCTCCAAGTGTGATCACTTAGGATAAACACTGTATCACCAAACTGAGACTTAATTACAGTTTCAGCTTTCCTAGAAATGCAATCTTAGACCAGTCCATCAGGAATCTCCATATTAGCTATGAATAACCAATAATCTCTAGATTATTAGTTACATAATCTGCCTGCTAGATCCCTGCGTGCTGCGTGCTAAGTTGCTTCAGTCATGTCTGACTCTCTGCGACCCAATGGGATTGTAGCCCACCAGGCTCCTCTGTCCATGTGATTCTCCAGGCAAGAATATTGAAGTGGGTTGCCATGCCCTCCTCCAGGGGATCTTTCCAACCCAGGGGTCAAACCTGGGTCTCCTAAATTGGCAGGCAGGTTCTTGCCACTATGCGAAACCCTGGTAGATCCCTGCTATCCCCTAAAGGAAAATTATCTTATAATAACCAACCCACTTTTTAGCTTAGTATAACACCCTTATTCCTGCTCCCTTCTGTCTACAAAAGTCTTTCATTTTGTACAGCTCCTCAGAGGTACTTTCTATTTGCAAAATTGAATGCTACTTAATTCAAATTGGTTTTTGCTCAAGTAGACTCTTAAAATTTTTCATATGCCTCACTTTATCTTTTAACATAAGCTGCAATTGCATTCCAAAGTCTGTGAGACATTGCTCAATTGAAAACTTTGTAGCCTTGAAATTAGGAGCTCTGGGTCCTAGTCTGAGCCTTCTCTAAATAGCTGTGCAGTGGAGAGCATGCTATTTGTACTATAAGTGCACTTCAGCATCCTTATCTATTAAAAATAAAAAGAAAAACAATGCTTAACCTGTTAACCTCATCTCACATGACTAATGTGAAAATGTGAGACATCGAGTACATGAAAATGTCTTGAAAGATTTTAAACAAAGTGCAAAATTCAGACATTAAAATCAAATAAAGGTTTTTGGGGGTTGTTGATGGAGTAAAATATTTCCATGAAACTATTAACTGATGACTTTACTTAATAAAACTGTGTGACTTGCCAAAAAATGAATTGGTGTTAATTATAAAATTACCTTTTAATTAATGCATTCATTAATGATCTAATCAATATCAATTGAAGGTTTATTATTTTAAGGAGGATGGGCAATTAGCAGTTTAACACCATGAAAAAGAGATAACCAACTGACGGATGGGTCCCCATCAAGTTTAATTTTAATTTGTTTTAAAAGTATCTTCTTGAGGAATGAGTTTAAATGCATATCACTCTTTCTCCTTTCAGAAAATGAATATGTAAGTTGTTTAGAAAGCATATCTGAATGACCAAGAATGAAGTTGGCATACGTAACAAGAAATGAGCACATCTTCTAAATGGGCTCGATGGTATGGTCTAAGTTCTATTCTCTCACACAGTAATATAACTGGATTGCTCTTTAAATTAAGTGAATTTGTATGTCTGCTTTCCCTTAATGGAATCAGTTTTGATATACTCTTTGTTCATGCTGTTATGGCTTCAGTCTAAGGGTTCTTTGTATTAACTTTTTAAAGTTACATCACAAAGAGGTTTTAAGATTTCCCAGCAGGCTTTTATTTAACCAAAGCTTTTGATCTCAAACCTGCTGGGGACTAGTGAAATCCTTACCAATTCTCCAGGAACTTCTCTCTATTGGAATTTGAAAAGACCCACCTGAAGGATTGAACTCCCGGTATGGTTTCGGCTACCCTTCTGATCAGGCTATTCAAGCAGCCAGCGAGGGCGTCTAGTGCACCCTTTGTGATCGGCTAAGCAGCCTAAGGTGTCCTGTGCAAGAGCTGTTCTCCCGAGGAAATAAAAACCAGGAGGACACAGACCGATATACCTTATTTCCTGCTATCTTCAGTTAAAGGTGGATTGCAGGGGGTCTGCTTAACATCCTTTGCTCCCTAAATACCTTTTGGACATGGGAACTCAATAAAAGAACTTTCATTGCATCCATTACCCTACTGTGGTGCATAACAAATTAGATTTAAAAGGCTACTTTTTTCCCCCTTACAGCTATTTCCAACATTTTCTTTAAAATTTCAATTTAGTGTCTAGTGCCAGAATATTCTATAATATACTCTAAAACTCTTATGATACCAATAACACCAACTGAACATTACTTCCAAAGAATCAGGCTCATCTTCTTATAGACAAATTGTAGTTTTTAATTAACATAAGGTAAAAAAATAAAATTAAGGTAGAAAATTAATTATGCTTAAGACATGTTAAATATGAAACTATATAAAGCAATATTGTTCTTGGATAACTCTTTTTAAACTACAAACCTTCATTCACTTATTTGTCCCCAAATTCCCATTTTTAAAAAAAAATTTCACTTGAGGTTGAAAAATATCAGTGCCACATTTCTCAAACCTATTTTGAGAAATGGTGAGGTAAAAGTCTCAATGATAATATTTAAATATTATTATTCTATTTTAAAGTTCCATGTGCAGAGGTGTTAGGGCATGTCAACAACACAGAACATAGAGAGCAGTACAGCTTTGTAAAGAACACAGTATTTGTGGTACTGTATAGAGAACACATTTGCCCATAGACCGCTTCTCCAATATAAATGTTTATCTTTACCTTTCTGTTAATGTGATGTCAGATCTCTTCATTATTTAAAAAAAATTTTTGGACTCTGTTTTGATACGCAGAGATGGATATTGCTGTCATTGCATCAGATGTGATGATCCCTGATAAAGCCTCAAATGAGCTGTATGCTGAAGAACTAGAAAGAAATGTGTAAGTATTTCCAGAAGCTGTAAAATATTCAGTGCTCACTGCTTGAGGACATAGCCTCTCACACCACAGGTATACCAGGTATTACCAGACATTAAAGCATTTGCTTTCAGTATGTTTTTTTTTTTTTTTTCTTCTTTGGGCTCTGGTATAACTCCAGAAAAGTAGCTGGAACCATCTCAAATTCTGAATATGTGGTAGAGTGGTCAGGCTATGTTCAATCTGGATTTCAGAACCACTGCTACCACACCTGTAGAATATGACATAATTGTTCTGTTTCATAACTTATTAATTTTAGTAAGCATTTGTTACACATCTGATTGGTAGATATTTATGAATAGCTGCCTGATGGAATATTATGTTCTGCAGTTAATAAATAATAACTGATTATAGGAAGACAATATGCTATGAATTCTTTCTCTGGAGAAAGAGGGGCTCAAAGACTTGCAGAACTGAAAATCATGAGCATTATGCATAAAAAGCTTTCTGATTTTTATGGATAATATAAAACAAGTGTTGCTTATGTTGTGTTACAGTAATCCCCCACTTCTTTGTATAAAAAGGGTTATGCATTTTTGATGCATAGATGAAAGTCTTAATAAAATATTTCTAATGATCCCCAGCTTTTTCCATTCACTTTTATTCACAGAGTAAATAGTTACTTTTAGGGGATGATTACACAACAATATCTATCATTTAAAAATGTATATCACCTTTGATTAGAAAATTGCACTTCTAAAATGTACTCTTTAGAAATACTCACAGCATTCTGCTTAGGAGGATGTTCATTAGTGCATGATGTATGAGAAGAAAAATTGCAATCAATCTATATGTCCATCAACATGAAATTGATAATAAGGAATCAAACATCTATGGTAGCAGTACCATCATGGTTGCATGTCTACCAACACCAAGCAGTAATTCCTCATCCTGTATGACAACCATTTCAAGGAGGTATTGTTAACATCACACCTTATAAGTGTAGAAAGTGGATTACAGAGAAAATCACTTATCCAGGTCACAGAATTACTAATAGTGAAGCTAGGATTCAGATTCAGTCAAGCCATTTGGTCGCAAAGCCATGAACTTACTCTATTAATATTCATATATATTGTACAGACCTTCCCAGGTGGCACTAGTGGTAAAGATCCATCCCTGGGTCAGAAAGAGCTCCTGGAGAAGGGCTCAGCAACCCACTCCAGTGTTCCTGCCTGGGAAAGTTCGTGGACAGTCCATAAAGTCACAAAGAGCTGGACATGACTGACTATAACATTCTTATTACCCACTGTTATGTGTGTATTCAAAGAATGAGATAGTTTTAGAGATTATGAAATGAAAAAAAGTCTAAGAAGTAGTCAAAGTAATTCGGTCAAGATTATGTCCATATACATTAGAATATAGCAACAAAAATTGGAAGGATTATTCATCAAGCTGTTCATATTAAAATATCTGTGGTTAGACTTTTATTTTCTACTTTTGTGTATTTCTTTAATATTTAGATATTTTATAAATATGTATACTAAAAACAATATAGTTCTTTAAAATATCAACATATAAGAAGGAGTATCAATAAAAATAAAAAATTATTTTATCAAGACATGTGGCATTATTTTCAAGATCTCAAGTGCTGGCATTCAATTTGGCTTTTTTTTAACAAAGCATAAATAAGTTATACCATATAGAATTTTCATACGTTGAACATTAATTATTTCAGTCTGTTTTGGGGGAGGATGATGTTTGGATTATAAAGAAAGCCACCGCATTGAGACCTTTTCCCTTGTATAAGCAAGTTTTGCAAGTATCCTGTCTTACAACTATTGAATGAAAACCCTGTTTTATCAATAAAGTTATACATGTTTTTATTTCACATTCTTTGTATTAGAACACAACTATTTAGTCTTTTAAAGGAGGATTCTGTCAAGCTTTCTAGTATATAAACACTACATACTTTTGCATCTGTAAACTGTTTCCGTAGGTGATCATTTCATCCAGGTTCCTAAGAACAAGGAAAAAAGCTGTGCATTTTATTCTGAAGTTACAAATGGTATTTGATACACCACTGTGCTAAACACAGGATTGAGCTGCCTCTGGCTTTACTTCTTGCATTTCAGCATTAAAAAAAAAAAAAAAAATCAGTCATGGGTAATGCTTTCAAAAATGTTAATCCCAATTTTTACTTATGGATATCACATGATTTTAAAAGGTAATAAAGAGTATTTTCAGTAATCAAGGGTGAGTCAAGGAAAATGGCTTCTATGGGAGTAAGTCAGCCAAACAAAAACTTGACCCAACACCAAGCTTGTTGTCAGAATCACAGCTGCCACATCAACCAATGAGACCTGACATGGAGGCAGCCAGGAAGTCAGGTGCCGAGGCTGGAAACACTCTGTTCCAGACCCATTGGCAGTTGGCCCTTCAGCTGCTGTACAGCCCCAGTCTGGGCCCAGGGGGGCTGGATCTGGTTTTGGATTACAGGAGGGAAATGAAGTACAACCAGTATCGTCAACAGCGAAGCTGTCAAGTTGGTACTGATAATATATTCATGGGGCGATGTATTGTTTTGCTCTTCGGGTTCTGTGAGGAAGGAGGGCTAAGGGAGAATGCACATAGCAGCTCTGAAAGCATAATCGACTCTGCTCATAGGAACTGGTGATGGTGGCTCGGGTTTCCTTTAACCTCTCAATTCTTTCAGGTGGCATGTCTTAGTTACTAAGTAGGATCTTGAAAAATATGGACAGAAATGAATGCCAGGATTAAAAAGGAGGTGTGGTTAAAGGGACATGATACTCAGATTTTAGAAAGAAAATGGATTTTTGAGTTTGGCATTATTAACAGAGAGCTGTCATGTTCCTTTCCTTCAATAGAGGAAAGAAGTGACCCAAAACAGAAAATAAATGACCCATGCTGTGATTAGCAGCTCATTGTGTTTGTTTAGTGTCAAGAATGCTGCTAGGATTTAATAAAACTTCACAATCATAGATCACCTCCCCAAACAAAAGCTAATAAACAAAGAATACATCTTTAAGGTAAGTCATCTTCTAACACCTTTGAAGCTAAGGATTGTCCTGCATGCACATAGCAGGCATTGCGTAGACACTGAAAACTGAACATGACTCACTGAACCTTAAGTCTGTGTCCCTCCCAGGTAGACATCCAGTTGTATGCCTTTCAGAATCATATTATTACACTCTTACTTCAGCACTGAGACTTTGTATAAAAACTTTATGAAAAGTTTTCTCAATGATAAATGCATTCATTCATGATAGTGAATAGCACGGCCCACGGTAGCACCTAGAGTGATACCCTGACCATAGTATGTTCTCAATAAACACTTATTAATGTTGCTAAAAGTCACTAGGAATTGCCAGACTTTATGGGGAGTTTAAAAGATATTACAAACATGTTCTTATCTTTTAATGGGCACCCCAAAAGTTACAGGATAAACAAATGAAACAAATTAAAAATTTACTCACAAACACGTAACTTAAAAACCTATCATAGAAACATCAAAAACAAGAGGCATTTGTAGTGGCCAGAGGTTAACTTTTCAGCATGGTACTGATGGAGGAGATGTATAGAATTGATAACAGCTAACTTTCATGGAACACTTACTATTGGCCAAGCATGATGTTTATTGCTTTAGATATATTGATTGTCTTATTTAATTTTCACTACAACCTTAAAGTAGATGATATTACTATTTTCATTTAACAGGTACGAAAACTGGGGTTTAAATTGTCAAAATAATTGCCCCAGGTTAGGAGGCGGGCAAGCCAAGCTCTGCAACTAGAAAATCTGGGTCACTGGCCCTATATAAGGATCTAAACTATGATCTGAATGTTTCTTTATGCTCTACCACCTCCCCATCCCCCACCTCCACCAATATCTATATTGAAATGTTGCTGTTAAGTCGCTTGAGTCATGTCCCACTCTCTGCAACCATAGCCCGCCAAGCTCCTCTGTCCACGGGATTCTCCAGGTAAGAACACTGGTAGGGGTTGCCGTGCCCTCCTCCAGGGGATGTTCCTGACCCAGGGATGGAACCCACATCTCTTATGTCTCCTACATTGGCAGGCAGGTTCTTTACCACTAGCGCCACTGGGGAAGTCCATTGAAATCCTAATGCTTTATGTAATGGTATAAGGAGGGAGGGCCTTTGGTCCTAAAAGTAGAGCTCTCATGAATGGAATTACTCTCAATATAAGAGACCCAGAGAGCTCCGTATCCCCTTCCACATGTAAAGATGCAGCTGGAAGATGGCTATCTACTGCTGCTGCTAAGTCGCTTCAGTCATGTCCGACTCTGTGCGATCCCATAGACAGCAGCCCACCAGGCTCCCCCATCCCTGGGATTCTCCAGGCAAGAACACTGGAGTGGGTTGCCATTTCCTTCTCCAATGCATGAAAGTGAGAAGTGAAAGTAAAGTCGCTCAGTCATGTCTGACTCTTAGCGACCCCATGGACTGCAGCCCACCAGGCTCCTCCATCCATGGGATTTTCCAGGCAAGAGTACTGGAGTGGGGTGCCGTCGCCTTCTCCATGGCTATCTATAAACCAGGAAATAAGCCTTTACCAGAACCTGGCCAGGGTGGCACCCTGATCTTGAACATCTGGCTTCCAGAACTGTGAGAAATAAATTTCTTTTGTTTATGTTACCCCATCTAATGGTATTTTGTTATAGCCTCCCAAATAGATTAAGACCATATATAACAATATGGAAAAATGGTACTCTTATAGTCAGAAGTCTCAAAATTTTGGAAAATTGTTCAAACATAATCACAACTGCACATTTAGGACTCAGTTGAGGACTGAAATATCATGAGTGTACCTCTAGAGATCCAGTTATCTTTTGTCTCTTTAATGGCCAGTGTTTTTATTATGGAGTTTTGCATCCTCATGACATTCTCTGGCCCTGATGGTACTTCTCTTGCTGCTTCTCACAAGCCAGTCACTCTTCAGCCTCCTTTCTCCTCAGAGCTACATGCCTCTGAGACTGACCAGCTGGCAGGTGGTCATGCCCCTGGAGAGGAGTTCTATCTTCAGGCTAGCTCAGAGAGCTTGGCCCTGACAGGAGCCTTAAGGTAAAGGGCTGATCTCAAATTGAATTGCCATGACCTGATGGGCTGGTTAATTGTGGATGTCAACTGGGCTAGGCTGGGGAACCAAGATTTGGTCAAACACCAAGTCTGATGTTCCTGTGAAGATATTTTTTTTAAGGGTGACTCTTTTGGACTCAGTAGACTTTGAGTAAAGCAGATTATCCTCCATAACATGGGTAGTCCTCACCCAGTCAGCTGAAAGTCTTAAGAGAAATGACTGAGGTCCCCCTAGAAAGAAGGAATTCTACCTCCAGACTGCCTTCTGACTCAAGATGTAGCATCAGCTCTTCTGGGTCTCCAGTCTGTTCTGCAGATTTCAGGCTTACCAGCCCCCATAATCCATTGCTTTCTGAGGAACCATTGGCAAGTGACTTGATCTCCTTAAAACTTGGGGTCTAACCAGCAGGATATTGTGATCATTAGATGTGATGAATTATATTGTGATAATTAAATATTGTGAAAATAAACGATACTTAAGTGCTCACTTTATGTACATAAATTGCTGGACATCTAGTAGATGCTGAATAAAACTAAGTTTTTCATCTCTTTCTCTAGCAAAAGTTATACTAAGCCATTCTACTTATTTTTTTTAATCTCACTGGAAATTCTAGTTTTAGATATAAAAGAATTTTTCTTATAATTGACTGATATTTAATGTGCCAATTCAAAGCTATCTCATGTTTATGTATTTAAGATATTTTCAGTCTTGCCACTCATTTCTCAGATCAACTAGTTAGTTTCAATTCTTATTGTCTCTCATAATATTGAATGCAATGCCTTTTCTTACCAAAAGTCACTATCTTTATGAACCTTCAACCGTGTTCTCTTAGTCAGGGTTCTCCAGAGAACCAGAAACAGGAGAATGTGTATATATGCATAAAGAGGGAGAAAGATTTACTTTAATTGTCTTTATGATTTCTATTTACCATGTTTCATTTTGCTATTTTTCTCTATTCTTATTTAGATTAATTGGTTTTTCTTTGTTTTTGATTTTTTTGTTATTAAATGGAAATTATATATTCTACTTCTGTTCTTCAGTGCTGCTCACACATTTGTAACAAGTACATTTGACCTTTTTGCTTTAATTTCCAAAAATTACACTCTTCTTTTGCTGTTCATTGTTCAGCTGCTAAATTGTATTTGACTCTGTGACCCCATGGACTGCAGCACACCAGGCCTATCTATATTGTTTTTACATGACTGGTTTCCATATTTTAGATAGTGCTTATAGCATAGAGACAGAAAGAAATACTTTATATGGATTTATATTAGACTTTGGCCACCTGATGTGAAGAACTGACTCATTTGAAAAGACCCTGATACTGGGCAAGATTGAAGGCGGGAGGAGAAGGGGACGACATCACTGACTCAATGGACATGAGTTTGGGTAGACTCCAGGAGTTGGTGATAGACAGGGAGGCCTGGTGTGCTGCAGTCCATGAGCTCGCAAAGAGTCGGACATGACTGAGTGACTGAACTGAACTGAACTGACACTATTTTGAATTCCTTTAGACAAGTGATATCAGAACTTTATCACTAGCGTTCTTCTTCTTATTTATTATTATTATTTTGGCTGTACCACACAGCATGTGGGATCTTAGTTCCCTGACCAAGGTTGGAACCTAGTCCCCTGCGTTGGAATTGTGGACTCTTAACCACTGAACAGCCAGGGAAGTCTTATCACTAGGGTTCTTAAATGTTAATTTATTTTTTCTCCATTCCTTTGAGATCCTCATTTTAATTTTAACAACTTCCTCTCTTCTCTACTCCTATTATAACCCAAAACAGAAAAGAGATGAGAGGAAGATGGTAAAGAATCTCTGAGAAATAACAAAAAGAAAAAATAGTAATAAGTGAGCAGAAGAGAAGGAAATAAAAACAATATGAAAGAGAGTAAATTTTCAAGAGTGGAGAAATAAGATGATGGTATCCCAAAGAACAAGAGTAAAGAAGTTATGAATTGGGCTTCACTGGTAGCTCAGTAAAGCATCCACCTGCCAGTACAGGAGACATGGATTTGATCCCTGGTCCAGGAAGATTCCACATGTCTTGGAGCAACTAAACCTCTGCACCACAACTGCTGAGCCTGTGCTCTAGGGCCTGTACTCTCAAACAAGAGAAGTCACCGCAATGAGAAGCACAGCCAAAAATAAGTTAAATAAGTAAATAAATGAAAGTATAATAACAACAAAAGCTATGGGTCAGAGAAAGACAGAGTGAGGCGTGGGGTGCTGAGATGGAGAAAGCGCGAAGCGTTGTGGGTGATGATGAGAGGAACAGATCAAGGACCATTTGTACCTATTGTGTGCTGGACAGAACAGTAGAAACATTTCATCCACAGCTCATAGGTAGAGTCAACAAATGTATGAACAACGAATGATTATTTCATTTGATAAATCAAAGAAGTCAGAGAAATTAGACAGCTCATCCAAGATCGGAAGAATTAGTAAAATCCTGAGTCAAAATGCATGCCCAAATCTGTGTGTTTTCACCAAAAACTGGGCAGGATTGGAAAGGTCACTCTCCACCCACTGTGTGAAACAGAGGACAGATGCCCCTGCTTCTTTCTTCTTTTCTTTGCCAGCTAATTACATGTCTGATTAGTGTAGGACAAAGGAAAATGCACAGAAGAGAAGCCTGACAAGGTTGAGAAGGAAATGGCCGGGGAGAAAGGAAGATGATTCATTGATAAGCTCTTTGTCCTCTAGAAATGCAATAGGCCTCCTAGGAGGAGAGACTCAGTGTCTAGGGGGCAGCTTGGGCCTTGAAGGAAGAGTCACCCAGAGGAGAAAGAGAACAGAAGAGCTGGAGTGTTTTCAGACCTCCCTTCCTCAGCAAGCCACATGCACACTAAAAGTGCTATGAAATGTCTTTGATTCTCCTCCTCTTCATTCATACTGTTATATACCGGCCTGTGCAACATCGCCCTTTAAAACCAGGCCGCCTTTGGAGCAGTGATTTAACTACTTAGTGTTTCTCGAGCATCTAATCCTTGAAACAGGATCCTAGGTCGTACTTGGTTAAGACTCAGTACAACTTCAGTAGGGTCTGCTGCATCATTCACTCCAGATAAAATGCCAAGAAATCAAAACAGGATTATTCAGCAATTTGAACAAAAACTGTTTTCCCGCTGATAACACTGAGTGTCATGTCACGTTCCTGGTAATGAAAGTCGTCGTCAGATACATGGTGAAGTCAACTCACCTTGTCATTAAAGTTCAAAAATTCAAAAGCCCTTTCTTCAAAAATTTTTAAAATTCTTGCTAGCTTTTATCACCATTTCCATTGTGAGATTTCTTTCTCCGAGATGAAAATAAAGGTCATTTTTTAATTCCCAGCTTCTAGTTTAGTGTTATCTCAAATCGAGTCTTGACATACACATCATTTTAAATTGCCTCTTATAGTTAGAGACAAATTTGAAGTTTTCAATCAAAATTGAGGGTTTCTTTCGACTCTCTCTTAGGTACATGTAGAGCCTGCTAAACATTTCAGAGCGTGGGTGGACCTCCCTCTATAAATTGTAAATTGCCCACGCTTTTGAACTCCCTTTCTGTTTTAAAGCTATGTAGGTTAAAAATTAAGCCCCTACAGTGAAGGGCACCTGTATTTGCTCTCCCTATTATGCAGCTATACTGAAATGCTTTACAGCTGTCTAAATTAGCATAATTAAATCCACATCAATTAAAAACCTCAATCACCTCTCTCCCCTTCACATGTAGATGGTGACATTTGTCTAAGGTGGGAATTAACAAAGGAACTTTTTAACAGTTGAAGATCTGGCTCAAAAGGAGGGTAATAGGATTGGTCTATTGTTCCGGGTTCATCTAAGATGGGGACCAGTGGTCAATGAGAGCTATTTGGCCAAAATCATCTGCCGTTTGCATTTCAATGCTGCTGGCAGCAGGGCCGGCCATTCGAGATGTGCATTTTACAACAGGCCTCTCCAGCTACTGCTCTTTATCCTCCAATAATGAGGGTAAACAAAGCGCCATTGTGACTTTGGGGGTGGTGGTTGTTTTTAAGCTGGGGAAGCCTAGTGACCTCAGGATAGTGACAAGCCTACACCGTGTGGTGCTGGCAAAAAAAATTCCTGGAGATGAAAACTGACGTGGGGTCTGGGGGTTAATTTCTGGAACAGACAAATTTGCATACAAATGAAAAATGATGGGATTTCCGTTCTCCTAAATTTTCAATGTCATCAGCATCAAACAGCAGCCTTGTTCCCTTGCTGTTTGAAGAATATTCATTACTTTAGAAGAAGGGGCACCTTGCTTGGTGTTCAACTCAATGCAGGTCAATGACTTAATTTGTGAAGTTTCATCTAGAGGGTGAGGTTTCTGAGCATTTTGTAATACTTTTAAATATGGCTTGAATGATACGTATTTTTACAATCTTAAACTTTTCTGAATAAACATTGAATGGTGTGCGGTTGACTACTTTGAGCATTTACCTGTTCACCATCATTAGCTCTTCAACTATATTTACCTGACCTCTCTTCCTTATAATATTAGTATTACAGAGGATGACAACTGGGTCTAGGTTAAGTTTAGTGGATTTGAGAGGCTGCTGCTGCTGCTGCTAAGTCACTTCAGTCGTGTCCAACTCTGTACGACCCCATAGACGCACAGCCCACCAGGCTCCCCCGTCCCTGGGATTCTCCAGGCAAGAACACTGGAGTGGGTTGCCATTTCCTTCTCCAATGCATGAAAGTGAAAGTGAAGTCGCTCAGTCGTGTCCAACTCTCAGCGACCCCATGGACTGCAGCCTTCCAGGCTCCTCCATCCATGGGATTTTCCAGGCAAGAATACTGGAGTGGGGTGCTATTGCCTTCTCCGATTTGAAAGGCTGGTGCTGCTGCTGCTGCGTCGCTTTAGTCATGTTCGACTCTGTGTGACCCCATAGATGGCAGCCCACCAGGCTTCCCCGTCCCTGGGATTCTCCAGGCAAGAACACTGGAGTGGGTTGCCATTTCCTTCTCCAATGCATGAAAGTGAAAAGTGAAAGTGAAGTCGATCAGTCGTGTCCGACTCTTAGCGACCCCATGGACTGCAGCCTACCAGGCTCCTCCGTTCATGGGATTTTCTAGGCAAAAGTACTAGAGTGGGATGCCATTGCCTTCTCCAGATTTGAGAGGCAGGACATGATAATACTTACTCATTTGTCCAAAGTGATCTCAGGTGGCCTCCGCCTGCACAATTGAAGCACAATTTCAGTTCCTGGCCAGAGATTGAGATTGGGATGAGGCAGTGAGAGCACTGAATCTAGCCACAAGATCCGTGACCAGTGACAAGACCCTGGCCCACAACTCTGTAGAAATGAACTTCCATATAGAGATGGGTAGTGAAACAAGTAAAGTGTTCATTAGAGGAAAAAGAGTATGTGTGGATAGACCCATAGGCGGCCTCAGAGAGAGAGACTGGTACCCTTACAGTGCTGTGAGTCACTTTTATGGGGCATTTCTTCTGGGTTTCCTTTGCCAAGCATCTTGCTTTGCCTGTTTCTGAGTCCATATTTGAGGTGGTCCTCATGGTAAAGAACCTGCCTACCAGTGCAGCAAAGAAAAGAGACTGGGTTAGATCCCTGGGTCTGGAAGATTCCCTGGAGGAGGGCATGACAACCCACTCCTGTATTCTTGGCTAGAGAATACCATGGACAGAGAAGCCTGGCAGGTTATATCATTCATAGGGTTGCAAAGAGTCAGACATGACTGAAGTGACTTAGCATGGATGCACAAGTCTGTATTTGGTATGTCTCAGGGTCCTCCCATGGGTGTGCATGCATCTCTTAGTCCTCTAATGACGAGGACTGTGGGTAGGTTGGCATCATTTACCATGGGTGGTGTCCCCTCACTTTTTGACCTTCAAGGAGCCTTTCTGTGCATATGTAGTCGGAAGGTCTCTTTGACCTCAAGAATGAGGCATCTGTGCTCTTTTATCTCTTACCTGGGCAGGACTCAGCTCTTGTCTGGCTCCTCTTATTTTGGAGTACCTGTCCACAGGGGACAACTCCAGCTGCTCTCCCCAAGAACCATCTAGCTCCTACCTCAAAAGCACATATTTCTTCATTTTTATTCTTTTAGTTTTTTTTTTTTCACATTTAAAGACTTTTTTTTTTTAAGAGTAGTTAGATTCTCAGCAACATTGAAAGAAAGGTTAGAAAGCTCCCATATCCCCATCCACCACCCACATACAGCCTCCCTTGTTATCAACATTCCCCACCAGAGTAGTGCACGTGTACAACTGATGAACCTACCCCAACACATTCTAATCACCCTAACTCCATAGTTTCCTTTAGGGCTTACTCTTGGTGTTGCACATTTTTTGGCTGAGACAAATGTATAATGACATATATCCATTATTACATTATCATACATCATTACAGTACCAGACATGTAGAGTATCATTTAGTTCTATTGCCCTAAATATCCTCTGTCCTCTGTTTATTCACCCCTCTCTCCTCCTCAATCCCTGGCAAGCACTGGTTTTTACTATGTTCCTTTGACTTTTCCACAAATCACATGGTTGGAATCATAGAGTACGTAGCCTTTCAGATTGGCCTCTTTCACTTAATAATATGCACTGAAGTTTCCTTCATGTCTTTTCATGGCTTGATAGCTCATTTGTTTTTAGTGCAAATAATATTCAATTGTCTGGATATATTGCAGTTTATTTATTCATTCATCTACTGAAGGACATCTTGGTTGCTCACATTAAATGCTTTTTTTGATGATATAATTCATATCTCCTCATTTTTATAATGTTAGAAAATATAAGCAAGTAGAAAAAAGAAAACAAAAATTATTCACAGTCTCAGTTCCTAGAGATCACCTCCAATTCATATTTTAGTGTATATTTTTAATCATTCTCCTTTTCACACTCTAATACTCTGAAACTGTCAGCCCACTGACAAGGCAAGGATACTTTCCACTGCCCATAGCAAAGTTGACCCTGTTTAATTAGCTGAGGCTGCCTTCGAGGAAATGCTGCTGAAGGCGCCTTCTTATGAGTCAGACTCCCTCCTTTCCCTGCTGTATTACTAGTGAACTTCTTGTTGTTGTTCAGTTGCCCAGTTTTTTCCAACTCTTTGCGACCCCGTGGACTGCAGCACACTAGGCTTCCCTGTCCCTCACCAACTCCCAAAGTTTGTCCAAGTTCGTGTCCATTGCATCCATGATGCCATATAGCCATGTTATGCTCTGATGCCCTCTTCCCTTTCCCCCTTCCATTTTTCCCAGCATTAGGGATTTTTCCAATGAACTGACTGTTGAATATGCAGTGGAGGTGATGAATAGATTCAGAGGATTAGATCTAGTAAACAGGGTGCCTGAAGAACTATGGATGGAGATCCACAATATTGTACAGGAAGCAGCTAACAAAACCATACCAAAGAAAAAGAAAGGCAAGAAGCAAAGTGGTTATCTGAGGAGGTTTAATAAGTAGCTAAAGAAAGAAAAGAGCAAAAAGCAAGGGAAAAAGGGAAAGGTACATCCAACTAAACGCAGTGTTCCAAAGAATAGCAAGGAGACACAAGGACTTCTTCAATGAACAGTGAAGAAAACAGCAGAAGGGGGAAGACTAGAGACCTTTCAAGGAAAATTGGAAATATCAAAGGAACATTTCACCCAAAGATAGGCACAATAAAGGATAGAGATGGTAGAGATCTAGTAGACGCTAAAGAGATCAAGAAGAGATGGAAAGAATACACAGAAGAACTAGCAATCTAGAAGACGCCAAATAACTTCTTGAAACCCCTAAGTCTTCTTTTTTATAAAATATGGGTCTCTCTAGATACTGCCATAATACTGTCACAGATTCAGTTCAGTTCAGTCGCTCAGTCCTGTCCGACTCTTGTGACCCCATGAACCAGAGCATGCCAGGCCTCCCTATCCATCACCAACTCCCAGAGTCCACCCAAACTCATGTCCATTGAGTTGGTGATGCCATCCAACCATCTCATCCTCTGTAGTCCCCTTCTCCTCCTGCCTTCAATCTTTCCAGCATCAGGGTCTTTTCAAATGAGTCAGCTCTTCGCATGAGGTGGCCAAAGTACTGGAGTTTCAACTTCAGCATCAGTCCTTCCAATGAACATTCAGGACTGATTTCCTTTAGGATGGACTGGTTGGATCTCCTTGCAGTCCAAGGGACTCTCAAGAGTCTTCTCCAACACCACAGTTCAAAAGCATCAATTCTTCCATGCTCAGCTTTCTTAATAGTCCAGCTTTCACATCCATACATGACCACTGGAAAAACCATAGCCTTGACTAGATGGACCTTTGCTGACAAAGTAATGTCTCTGCTTTTTAATGTGCTATCTAGGTTGGTCATAACTTTTCTTCCAAGGAGTAAGCGTCTTTTAATTTCATGGCTACAATCACCATCTGCAGCAATTTTAGAGCCCCCCAAAATAAAGTCAGCCACTGTTTCCACTGTTTCCCCATCTATTTGCCATGAAGTGACAGGGCCAGATGTCATGCTTTTTTTCTGATGTTATTTTTTTCTGATGTTAGTTTTAAGCCAACTTTTTCACTCTCCTCTTTCACTTTCATCAAGAGGCTCTTTAGTTCTTCACTTTCTGCCATAAGGATGGTATCATCTGCGTATCTGAGGTAATTGATATTTCTCCCGGCAATCTTGATTCCAGCTTGTGCTTCTTCCAGCCCAGCGTTTCTCATGATGTACTCTGCATATAAGTTAAATGAGCAGGGTGACAATATACAGCCTTGACGTACTCCTTTTCCTATTTGAAACCAGTCTGTTGTTCCATGTCCAGTTCTAACTGTTGCTTCCTGACCTACATACAGGTTTCTCAAGAAGCAGGTCAGGTGGTCTGGAATTCCCGTCTCTTTCAGAATTTTTCACAGTTTATTGTGATCCACACAGTCAAAGGCTTTGGCATAGTCAATAAAGCAGAAATAGATGTTTTTCTGGAACTCTCTTGCTTTTTCCATGATCCAGTGGATGTTGGCAATTTGATCTCTGGTTCCTCTGCCTTTTCTAAAACTAGCTTGAACATCTGGAAGTTCACGGTTCACATACTGCTGAAGCCTAGCTTGGAGAATTTTGAGCATTACTTTACTAGCATGTTAGATGAGTGCAGATTAATGGCTATCAAAGTACATCAGAATTTTTATTTAACTTTTAGAGCAATACTGAAATATTGTATTTACTGAGCTTCCCTGGTGGTGCGATGGTAAAAAATCTGCTTACTAATGTAAGAGATGCAGGTTCGATCTCTGGGTCAGGAAGATCCCCTGGAGAAAGAAATGGCAACCCTACTCCTGTATTCTTCCTTGGAACACATTCAATGGACAGAGGAGCCTAGTAGGTTAGAGCCCATGGGGTCCCAAAGAGTTGGACACAACTGAGCATGCATGCATGAAATATTTACATTTTTATAATGAAACAGACTTTCTATAATAAAGCAGAAAGTGTTTTCCTCAGTTCCTCAGCTCTTCAGAACTCTGGGATGCCTCCATAGACATGCCTTTCTCTACTTGCCCTTGAGATTTGCCAGCAACTTCTGTAGGGAATAGTCTGTGGTACTTTTTATTGGGTCATGGAATGTTCTTCAACACTTTTCTTCTCTCTTATGGGTGAGATACCTCCTTGGCAGTTTATCATTGTTTAATAAGAAAGAAAAGAATGATGCATATACTTAAAAAATCTCATGAAAAGAAAAGGTTCAGCTTTCAGGCTATGAAATGATTGAGAAATCCTTTAAAGAAATACCACTAAGGCAGCTAAATTGCTATGATATATAAAGCATAAAAGGCAATATAATAAGGTACATGGGAATAAAATATGTGTGTTTTAACCTGGAACTTCACATTTGTCTATAGCCTGGTTATATACACCTCTGATACAATAAGTACCTTTAACATATATATGAGTTTACCAGAAATAACTTTTTTTGTCAATTAAATTATCTTTATTGTAATTATGACTTGCTGAAGGGGAATTTTGAGGCCATAAACAAAATATCTCAAGGTTCAGATGTCTGTTTAGACAAGGAGTTTTCTATTGATCCTAGTTTGACTTCACCTAACTTCGTGCAGCAAATATCACAAAGACATAATTAGAAAATTTGGTACAATATTTAGCTCTGGTCCCTGTGTGATGGAATTGTTTGACTGCTGAGTAACTGAAGCTTGTTTGCATCCCAGTGTGTAGTGAAAGGCAAACTTCAAAGAAAATATTATATCTCCCAACTCCAGCTCCTGAGAGTCTTGGAAGTATAATACAGCAAGGCTTAAAACTCCCTGCTGTGGAAAGGGCAATTTGACACTGAAACTAGTGTTAAATCACTATTGAAACACTGGTTTGCAAAAGAGTTCTTATTAGATAAATATAGTTAAAGCCTTAAAAGGCAGGAGAAAAATACACCCAAGTCATAGGGAAAAAAATGGGGGAGAAAAGTCTTTCAAGTTGGACAGTATGTGTTGACAAAATTTGGAGATTTTAAAACATGTATCTACACATTTATTTTATAAATTGTACATAAGACTGGCTCCTTTTCCAGTGCAAAATCAAATATTTAGATTTGCAAAAACCTATGGAAGCCAGATTTTAGACAAAAAGGGATTTTTTTGTCAGACTGTCAGTCTCTGAATTTCATCACAATCTGTTCAGCTGTTTTTGTTGCAGGCAGGCGTAAAACGTACTGGGTAAGTGTGTGTTTGTATTTATTATTAAAATGGGGATGCTAAATCCTGCTTTCTAACAGTCTTCACATTCTTTAAGTCTGTGATGGTCACAGGGAAGCAGATTCATGAAATGCAAGTATGAGAGTCATACATGGAATAGGAGGGAGAGAGGGGTGTGGCATGTATCCATAACCAGCACCTCTTTGCAAAATAAGGTTTCAAGCCTTTGAAAAAATGACCCTGGCGTGTTGCCTCAGTCACTTGTTCTGAACCTATATGTACTGATTCTTGTTTGAAAGGATGAGGAAATGATTTCCTGGTGGCAGATGTAAATGTTTTATTTCATTATCATGATTTCTTTTCTCATTCTCTGCATGAATCTGAAAATGATAACTTGGGTTGAAAGTTTTCACATCATTTAATGTACATGTGTAATTGTATACAATGATTGCCTAAGAGAATATGAAAGCTAGAATTTGAACCTCTAGTAGGTGAGACAGTATAGTGAAGAACAAGCAAACAAGAAACAAATAAATACCAAGTCTTATATAAGTGCATGCTTATGGAGCTAATTCTTCTAGCTAGGGTTTTTTGATACAGTTACACCCAGAAGAAATAAAATTTGAGATACTATTTCCCCAGATAAGCAAGGCTATTTATAAAAAGATAGGAAATACACTTGCTGCTGATCACAACTGACTAGAACAGAGTGAGCATTTGAGGTATATTTTCAAGAGATACAATGGAAATTATACCTTTAACTGAGTGTTTTAGTCAGCTAATTCAGCCATCAGAAAATGCCACACACTGAGTTATTTGAATAGCAATTCTTTCTGGAGACTGGAAGGCCAACATCCAGGTACTGGCAGGGCTAGTTTCTCAAGAGACCTTTCTTCCTGGCTTATAAGCAGTGGTATCTTGCTGTGTCTCAACATGACTCTCTTATGTGTGTGAACAGAGAATCTCTAGTGTCTCTTTTGTTGTCAGGACCCCAGCCTTATAGGATTAGGACCTCATGTAACCTTAATCATCTCCAAAAAGGCACTGTCTACAAATACAGTCACACCAGGGGTTAGAGCTCCACCAACAGAATTTGGGAGACATGATTCAATCACTGCAGATGGTGACTGCAACCATGAAATTAAAAGACGCTTGCTTCTTTTAAGAAAAGTTATGACCAACCTAGACAGCATATTAAAAGAGACATTTGCCAACAAAGGTCCATCTAGTGAAAGCTATGGTTTTTCTAATAGTCATGTATCGATGTGAGAGTTGAACTATAAAGAAAGCTGAGTGCCGAAGAATTGATGCTTTTGAACTGTGGTGTTGGAGAAGACTCTTGAGAGACCCTTGGGCATCAAGGAGATCCAACCAGTCCATCCTAAGGGAAATCAGTCCTGAATATTCATTGGAAGGACTGATGTTAAAGATGAAACTCTAATACTTTGGCCACCTGATGTGAAGAAGTGACTCATTGGAAAAGATCCTGATGCTGGGAAAGATTGAAGGCGGAGGAGAAGGGGACAACAGAGGACATGATGGTTGGATGGCATCACCAACTCAATGGACATGAGTTTGAGTAAGCTTTGGGAGTTGGTGATGGACAGTGGCCTGGCGTGCTGCAGTCCATGGGGCCGCAAAGAATCAGACATGACTGAGCTATTAAACTGAACCAAATTCATTCAACAATACTGAAATAACACACAGACTCCCTGGAACTCCAGTTTCTTTGCTTCTGGCTGACTTTTTTACATCAGCTGAGTGTAAGACTTCATATTGGGCTCAGAACTTTTGACTTGCCAGTTTTATGTTTCTGATTAATAATGCATGGGAAAAATAAATACTACTGTTCAGTAAATGTGGTTTGGTAAACAAATTATTTCTGAATACAATGTCTTTGGAGAAAAATCATTAAAGAAATTCCCAGTGATTATAAAAGGGTCTTTGGAGAGCACCTCTTACCTACCTAAAGAGGTGAATTCAACCAGGAAGTCTCAAGATCAGTTCCAGGTCTTAGATCTATGAGTCTCTGAGTTCATTCATATCCCAAATACAATTTCATCCCTAATTATGTGGTATTGAGAATCCATTGAAATATGGCAAAATAGTCTTCCTTCCAAAATTCTAAAGAGTATTGCAGATAAGTTTACCAAGAAAAGTATAATTCTTGGGTTTGGTTGTGTACCTGTGACAGAGACTAGCTGGTTAGATTCTTGTTAATTCCATTTCCTCTTTCTGTGCACACAGGGATAGTCCATTTCCCAGCTTCCTTTAGGTCGGACCATGTGACTAGGTCCTGGCCAACTAGATATTGATGGAAATGATATACAACACTTCCAGAACTGGACAGAAAAGTGTCCATGTGATCTTTCACAAGTTCTCTTCTCTTTCAGTAGTAGCAATGGAGATCATGTGTGGAAGTCATACAAAAGAGCTTGGATCCCGTAGTCACCACTTGAAAGAGGCCCTCAGAAAGCCTTTTTAACTATTTTGTGAGCAAGGAATAAATTTTATTATGTTAGTCCATTGAGATTTGGGGGTTATTTTTTATGTTTTTGTTGTTGTTTCAGTCGCTATGTCTTGTCCAACTCTTTGCGACCCCATGGTCTGCAGCATGCCAGGCTTCCCTGTCCTTCACTATCTCCCGGAGCTTGCTCAAACTCATGTCCATTGAATCAGTGATGCCATCCAACTATCTCATCTTTTGTTGCCCCCTTCTCCTCCTGCTCTCAATGTTTCCCAACATCAGAGTCTTTTTCAATGAGTCAACTCTTCCCATCAGGTGGCCAAAATATTGGAGCTTTAGCTTCAGCATCAGTCTTTCCAATGAATATTCAGGATTGGTTTCCTTTAGGATTGACTGGTTTGATCTCCTTGCTGTTCAAGGGACTCTCAAGAGTCTTCTCCAGCACCACAGTTTGAAAGATCAATTCTTCAGCACTCAGCACTCAGCCTCTTTATGGTCCAACTCTCATATCTGTACATAACTACTGGAAAAAACCATAGCTTTGACTCTACGGAACTTTGTTGGCAAAGTAATGTCTCTGCTTTATAATATGCTCTCTAGGTTTGTCATAGCTTTTCTTCCAAAGATAAAACATCTTTTAATTTCATTTGTTATAGTAGCTAGCATTAAGCATCCTTACTAATACAATATCAAGGAAAATGTCAAAAATTTTGGACAACAATATAAATTTTTTCTACTGAAATATATATTGTTGAAGAAATTCCATACAACATTATACAGAATTTCCATTTGCCTAGTAGTCTTTTTTTTTTTAATATTTTTTGTTAACTGTATTTTTTCTTTTTTTTTAAATTTTTTAAAGTATACATGTGTTCCCCATCCTGAACCCTCCTCCCTCCTCCCTCCCCACACCATCCCTCTGGGTCGTCCCAGTGCACCAGCCCCAAGCATCCAGCATCGTGCATTGAACCTGGACTGGCATCTCGTTTCATACATGACGTTTCACATGTTTCAATGCCATTCTCCCAAATCTTCCCACCCTCTCCCTCTCCCACAGAGTCCATAAGACTGTTCTATACATCAGTGTCTCTTTTGCTGTCTCGTATACAGGGTTATCGTTACCATCTTTCTAAATTCCATATATATGCGTTAGTATACTGTATTGGTGTTTTTCCTTCTGGCTTACTTCACTCTGTATAATAGGCTCCAGTTTCATCCACCTCATTAGAACTGATTCAAATGTATTCTTTTTAATGGCTGAGTAATACTCCATTGTGTATATGTACCACTGCTTTCTTATCCATTCATCTGCTGATGGACATCTAGGTTGCTTCCATGTCCTGGCTATTATAAACAGTGCTGCGATGAACATTGGGGTACACGTGTCTCTTTCCCTTCTGGTTTCCTCAGTGTGTATGCCCAGCAGTGGGATTGCTGGATCATAAGGCAGTTCTATCTCCAGTTTTTTAAGGAATCTCCACACTGTTCTCCATAGTGGCTGTACTAGTTTGCATTCCCACCAACAGTGTAAGAGGGTTCCCTTTTCTCCACACCCTCTCCAGCATTTATTATTTGTAGACTTTTGGATCGCAGCCATTCTGACTGGTGTGAAATGGTACCTCATAGTGGTTTTGATTTGCATTTCTCTGATAATGAGTGATGTTGAGCATCTTTTCATGTGTTTGTTAGCCATCTGTATGTCTTCTTTGGAGAAATGTCTATTTAGATCTTTGGCCCATTTTTTGATTGGGTTGCCTAGTAGTCTTAAGAAATCAAGATGAATGTCGCTATCTTGACATCATTCTTGTCTTCATCACCAGCAATATTCTGGCCAGAATCTCTCTATATCAACTATTATTGTTTTCCATTAGGCACACCCACAAATCACTCCAGGGCTTTAGGCTTCAACCTAACTTGTTCCCATCTTTGATTCAGGAATGAGGTGGATTTTTTGCTTTTTGTTTTGTTTTTCCTGGTGTGCTGTGTGCCATTAGGCACGTGGGATCTTAGTTCCCTGACCAGGGATCTAAACCCACACTCCCTGCAATGGAAGCCTGGAATCTTAACCATTTACTCACTGGATTGCCAGGGAAGTCCCTCGGAGGTGGTTCTTAAAGACGATTTGAATATTGTAATCAGATGTCATCTGCACTTTCTTCTCTCCTCTAAAAATACATCCTGATGAAAATTCTGTATCTTCTTGATTCCATTTTTTCTGGCAAAACCACTGTGCAGCTCAGCAATGCCAAATAGGTTATATTTAATGTGTCTACTCTATTGAGTTTGGAGTGGCGATCAGAGAGACTGAATTGTGAAGGATTCAGAGGTGGAGTCCTAATGGCAATTGCCTTTGCCTATGGCCAGAGGTGGCACCAATGGTAAAGAACCTGCCTGCCAATGCAGGAGATTAAGAAATGGGGGTCCAATCCCTGGGTCAGAAAGATCCCCTGGAGGAGGGCATGGCAACCCACTCCAATATTCATTCCTGGAGAATCCCATGGACAAAAAAGTCTAGTGGGCTATAGTCCATAGGGTTGCACAGTCAGACATGACTGAAGAAACTTGGCACGCACGAACACAGGACCAGAAAGTGGGGAGTGAAGACACATGTGTCCCATAGGGCTGTTGCTGGTTTACATTGGGTTTCTGAGCATTATGTGTCTAGATTTATCTGTCTACTCTAGATACGGTCCAGTTTTGTTAAAAGTATTAAAACCTCCATTTAAGGCCATACTCCTGTTGCAATAACTACTGTTAGTTCCTCAGCAGTGTAGGTTGCCATACTCGAGCTGTTTTCACTTAGATCAGTCTAGTCAAACTTACTTTGTCTGACTAGTCTCCAATTCCCAGGGAAGACGACACTATATATGACCTAGTATCCAGAATCTAGAGTCACAGACATACTAACAGATTCTGTGTTGTCTATCAAAATACCAAAGATGATGGTAAATATTAGGAAGTAAACATTAGCATATATTGTTGGTGGGAGTGTGTGTTGCTATAAATGTTCTATGGCACAATCTAGTAATATGGATTAAAATGTGAAATATATCTACACTTTGACACAATAATTGTACTTTTGGGAATTTATCCTAAAAATACAAGTGGTCATTTACATTTAGTGACATCACTTATAGCTATATTTTGAATAACAATAGCCATTATTAAAGAATTGCTTAAATAAGTCATGCTATATCCATGTAATGAAACACTATGCAGACTTTGAATAAGATAAGGTAGACCCACGTCATAAAAAGTTGTCCAAGATAGAATGTAAAGTGAGCAGTGCAGGTTGCAGAATAATTTGCATAATTTTTGATATCTAATATGCAGTATATAGAGCAGTACATATAATATTCTGTCCAGTGTTTCTACAAAGTCTCCTACAACTTGAAAATACACTAGAAGTACACATCCCACATGTTAAAAGGAGTTACATCTGTGGGAGAGAATGGAAGCAAGGGGAAATATGTGATGGAAATAGTGCTACACTATCAGATCAGTCGTGTCCGACTCTTTGTGACCCCATGAATCGCAGCACACCAGGCATCCCTGTCCATCACCAACTCCCAGAGTTCACTCAGACTCACGTGCATCGAGTCAGTGATGCCATCCAGCCATCTCATCCTCTGTCGTCCCCTTCTCCTCCTGCCCCCAATCCCTCCCAGCATCAGAGTCCTTTCCAATGAGTCCACTCTTCGCATGAGGTGGCCAAAGTACTGGAGTTTCAGCTTTAGCATCATTCCTTCCCAAGAAATCCCAGGGCTGATCTCCTTCAGAATGGACTGGTTGGATCTCCTTGCAGTCCAAGGCACTCTCAAGAGTCTTCTCCAACACCACAGTTCAAAAGCATCAATTCTTTGGCACTCAGCCTTCTTCACAGTCCAACTCTCACATCCATACATGACCACAGGAAAAACCATAGCCTTGACTAGACAGACCTTTGTTGGCAAAATAATGTCTCTGTTTTTGAATATGCTATCTAGGTTGGTCATAACTTTCCTTCCAAGGAGTAAGCGTCTTTTAATTTCGTGGCTGCAGTCACCATCTGCAGTGATTTTGGAGCCCCCCAAAATAAAGTCAGCCACTGTTTCCACTGTTTCCCCATCTATTTCCCATGAAGTGATGGGACCGGATGCCATGATCTTCATTTTCTGAATGTTGAGCTTTAAGCCAACTTTTTCACTCTCCACTTTCACTTTCATCAAGAGGCTTTTGAGTTCCTCTTCACTTTTTGCCATAAGGGTGGTGTCATCTGCATATCTGAGGTTATTGATATTTCTCCCAGCAATCTTGATTCCAGCTTGTGTTTCTTCCAGTCCAGTGTTTCTCATGATGTACTCTGCATATAAGTTAAACAGGGTGACAATATACAGCCTTGGCGTACTCCTTTTCCTATTTGGAACCAGTCTGTTGTTCCATGTCCAGTTCTAACTGTTGCTTCCTGACCCGCATACAGGTTTCTCAAGAGGCAGGTCAGGTGGTCTGGTATTCCCATCTCTTGAAGAATTGTCCACAGTTTATTGTGATCCACACAGTCAAAGGTTTTGGCATAGTCAGTAAAGCAGAAATAGATGTTTTTCTGGAACTCTCTTGCTTTTTCCATCATCCAGTGGATGTTGGCAATTTGATCTCTGGTTCCTCTGCCTTTTCTAAAACCAGCTTGAACATCAGGAAGTTCACGGTTCACATATTGCTGAAGCCTAGCTTGGAGAATTTTGAGCATTACTTTACTAGCATGTGAGATGAATGCAATTGTGCGGTAGTTTGAGCATTCTTTGGCATTGCCTTTATTTGGGTTATATATTGTATTTTCAATTTTTTAAATTATTGTGTAGTTTTATCTGTACCTCATTTCTTCATCTGTAAAAAGTGAAGTAATTCTAGGACAAACCCTATGAAAAAGTTGAAAGAGGTGTGAGCGATGTCAACACTTTAGATGGCTCAGCTTTAGAACATACGATATTGGCTGTTGGGAGAAATAAATGAGCTAATTCATATAAAACATTTAGGATGATGCTTCAAATATTGTAAGAGTGGAATCAGTGTTGACTCTTATTGTTCTTGTTATTATCGATGCTTTACATTTCCAATATTCTTTCACATTCATGTTCTAATTCAATCCTTGGACCGCCTCTTGGGATAGGAAGGGCATGCAACATCACCCACAGATTCAAAAGCTTTCTCCAGCATTTTACTTGGTTCACACATCATGCCATTTGCTTCTCAAAACAATCCCAGGTGGAATGTAGCACATGTAGTTAAGTTTGCTTTGCTTACTTAAATTAACTGATGAAATTAAAAAAAAAATTGTACATGTTTGACATTTTCACCCAAGACATAGGGATAAAATTGTTATGTGTTATCCTCACATGAATATTTTCATTGATGAGATGCACAAAAGCAAGATTTGGAGCTCTTGAGTTATAGGATGCAACTCAATGCTCATGTCCTTCTTGAGAAATCCTGTGATTCTTGGGAATAGATTTTGTTGTTTTTCCCTCCAGGCTTCATAGCTCTTTGCTCAAGTCTATTGCATAAAGACGTATTTTGTAAATGATACACGTAATATCAGTATATTCTTTATACTTATCTCTGATTTTTCCAAACCTGGCAGACTCTCAGGCAAATAGTGGCTGCCTAGTAAATGGTTAAAAAATGAACATGGAACTAAGTGAAAGAATGAATTAGTGATTATTCTGTTTTATTCATTAGAAAATTAAAGCCCCGAATAGAGGAGTGGATTGCCCAATTTCAAAAAAAACTACTAGCTGGAGAAGCCAGGACTCAAGCCCAGGTTGCACACAGCCATGTCCAGAATGCCATCACATGAGGTGTAAAGCTTCAGACCCAAATGAAGCAGTAGGTATGCTCTGCCTTGAATGTGCCTACCAGACGAAAAGCCACCCCAGATGGCATATCCAATTTAATCAACATCACCTGTGAGCCAAACTGAACAGTAAATGTTAAGACAGGATCACTAATAATGGGGACCTGGAATCTAGCCAGAATTAAAACAATGATCTGCTTAACAATCCCTCTGGGCTGGATGCATGTGGAGAACGGATAAATGCTGGATATCGAAACAGCTGTTCTATGGCAAACTGAAATGGGGCAATCATAGATAGCAAAGGGAGAAGGAACACTTGAAAGTTGTCTTAAATAAAGTAGCGTTTTAAATAGTGTGTGACCTGGCTGTGGCCTTTTAAGAAGCAACCACCCCACACAAAGTACCCTGGCATGCATCTGCGGAGAGTGAGGTAGCTTTTGGTTAGCAAAGCCTATGAAATTATAAAAGGCAATGACAGTGATGGGCATCAGTCCCCAGTGTCCAGACACAGGATTGGTCCAGACACCGCCTTGAAGATCGGTGCCCTAAATGAAAATTCCACACGTCATCACCTCCTGAACTTTGCCTAGTGAACACGACCATTGTCTATAAACTTCCTGTAGGCATTGTATAAACTACCCTGTTTTTCATATTCCTCCATTGTCTAATTCTTTTAAGATGATAATCACATTGTGTCTTCACAGCACAATCACTAATTGCCTTCAATCAGAAACCGAAGTTGATATTCAAAATATTTACCAAGGAGACACAGGCATAGAGCAACCAGAATGCCAGCTTGATGCTGTCCTGACTTGCATCAGCGATTGTTCTTATTCATCAGGGCCTATGACTCTCCATTATGAAGTGTCGTAGGACGGCGTGCACACACAGTGTTCTCAGGAAGGACTTCTTGATTGATTGACTCTCCAAGTTCATTTTTATACTTGTCTGTCATTTGGAGAAATCCCATATCTGTGTGTAATTTATCATCCATGCAACTGTATTAAAATAAACATGCCAATTACAGACTAGGACTAAAAAATAAGAAGGCAACCATGTAAGAAATCGGTTGTTCAAAAGCATCATGTATTCAGGAGTCATTGAACAAATACATACTCTGTATTACTCTGCTGATATTTGGGAACATAAAGCTATATCAACAACTGCGCTTACTTTCTGGAAGCAATAGATTAGCAGAAATACAGATTTTACCACTGCTACCGTCAACTATAATATGACCAAGTGTTTTAAGAATCAGTTCAGTATAATCATTATAACAGCTGCAAGATCACTATACGGTTGGTAAGTGTAGTTGAATTTCGTGTGTATAAACATTGGATCATCTCATTCAAAGTTGCCACTATGGGAATTCCATTCACAGCTTCCATGGGAGGAGGCTAGCAGCTTTGTTGGATTAGCAACAGTACTAGAGAGAGAAGCCATTGTCTTGTAAAAGAAGCTCCATGTTTCTAAGAGAATGAATTTTCATATTTTATAAAAGCAGTCTGCAAAATATACTGTAGTTGTGAATTTTCCCACATTCCCTTCTCTAATTGTTTTGCTAAGAATTTAGGTAAACTGGTTCAGAAAATCCAAGAGATTTTTAACTTGTCACCAAAATGCCTTCTGATTTTTACCTTTTGATATAAAAAAGTTATTGAGAGTAACTTTAACTAAATCTCTATACCCATATAATAACATTTGATGAAAGGGAGTTTATATAGTAGGAAAACTTCAGGGAAACAAAAGAAATTTTCAGCCATTTTCCTTTGTCCTTATGTAATTGGATCACTTGATCCCAATCGGTAAACTATTCATCAACCAGTTCATTTAGATTCTAACAAAAATTTGAGCATTCCTTAACCATTTTGATTTGGACAGACATTTGTTGGGTATCTGCTGAACTCTGCTACTTCAGTGAGACAGATAAAGGACTATAGAGAAACTATCTCAAGGAGTTTATAGTTAAATCCAGAGAGGTAGACATGGAGGTAAACGAGAGCAACACAAAATATCAACCTTTGTGAGAACACATTATCAGGAATTAGTGAGTGTCACAAAGAAATGGGTGTTCTTTCTTCCATATACAGTGGTCTACCAGGATAACCGGCTTCTCTTGGCTCAGCAGTAAAAGAATCCCCTGCCAATGCAGGAGATTCAGATTCTATCCCTGGGTCAGAAAGATCCCCTGGAGAAGGAAAAGGCAACCCACTCCACTATTATAAATCTCATGGACAGAGGAGCCTAGTGGGCTACAGTCCATGGAGTCCCAAAGAGTCGGATATGACTAAGCCACTGAGCACGCACGCATTTACCAGGGTAGCCAGGTTCCAGAGAGCTCTCTCTGTGAGACAGCTATCTCTGGGCCATAGCCTACCGACACTCTTTGTATGTAAACATTTAATTAGTACACTCTTCTATGCTTGTAGCTTTCTGATGGTTATTGTGGTATTCATGTTGATGGTTTAAATATGTTCCTGAAGAACTATACCTACTGGATTTCAGACAGTAAGGTCCCAGTGGATAAGAAAACCACCTAAAGTGGCATGATATGTTATCTTAGCTGTAGCTTCGGGATTACTTCTGATGCATCTTTAGTTCTGTGAAGAGACACTTCATGATGGGAAGAAAACCAGAGTGACAACATGAGAGTGATCACAAATGCTTTCTACAGTCAACACATTCCAGATTATTTGTTTTGAGCCTGGTCTCTGAGATACCTTCCAGGTGACCAAAATAATTCTATTGTCTCTCTAACATTGTTTGGTATTGCTACCAATTGAATTTCAACTGTAAAGCAGCTTTATAAGAGCACTGCCATGTCATATTACAGGGAACAGATGTCAAAATAAAGGTTCACTAACTTGAAGCAACTTATATACATAGAACTCAGGTGTGTCTGTGACCACATGAAGAGAAGGAGAAATTGTATTTTGTGCCATTGAATTATACCAAGGACAGGCTCTTTCCTTGAGATGCCAACAGAGGAATTTTGTTAGCAGTATTCTGTGAACAAAACACTTAAGAGAATGTATGTATACAATAGTTTAAAAAAAAGGGTTACTGACACAGATGCCAATTTGGTGGGGCATATGGAACATTTACACTTGCCTTTTTCTTTCTTTCTTGCTACAGCTGGTGCTGATTTAGTATGTGAAATTTTACTAGCAGGAGTGCTAATCAAGACCGAGATTCTGTAAGGATTTAGTCATTTATGTAGGGGAAACTACGGGTATCATTAAAAAGTAGAAGATCATCTTAGGAAAAGCATTATCGTTATCAACCTCATTTTTAAACTAAACAGACACAACGGTACTGTAAGTATCACTTTAGCAGCCGAAAAAGTCAGAATGTTTTCCAGATAATGTTCTACGAGGATTGCACCCACCGTTTAAAGTTGTGGTGGAGGCGTGTTGAAGTTGGTGCTGCTGGAGCCAAGCAGGAGGGTGAACCATCTCACAGTTCGTTGTATAAGTTTTCTGCGTAGTGGTTCAGCAGAACTGCTCTGTGGAAAGATTCCATTTTTAAAGAATAAAAGAGCATTGTAATGATACGGAAGATGGATGCATTTTTTTTTCCAGAATGATTTGGGGGTGGGGAATTGGGGTGATGGGAAGAAATGTGAGTCTTGATTCTTCCCCCTTATATTTTTGAATACAAAGTTTTGCAATCTGAGGCCAAATTTCACTAATCAGGAAGGTGTTGAGAGAAAAATGAAAGAAAATTTAAAAAATCTTTCCCAAGTGGCGACAAACGCACCCTCGGTACATTAAATATGTTGTCCAGGTGGTGTGGTGGAGTTGGAGACCTGCGCGGCAGCTACGAGACATCTGCTGCCTGGGGAGACTCGCAATGTGGCAAAGTGGAGTTTGTAGCTCCCTGTGGAAGGGTGCCAGCTGCCCAGGGCTTCGCTTCTCCAGATGAACCAAGAGTCTTGTTGGTGCTTCAGATGAATCCGGTGCATCATTCCAACCCTCCTCACCTCGAGAATTTAAAGGACAAGGAGGTTTTGCTGTGAAAAAAAGCCAGGTGGATGTTGTCGGGTGAGGTGCAGATCAGGTCTCTCCTAGTCCCACCGGCTTTGTCCACCAGTGTGGCGACAAGCACAAGCCTGCAGTTAAGCCATTTCATTCTGTCTCCACGTGTAATTTCTATGACTTGCTGTAGTTACTTAACTCTGTTCATGCTTCATACTTTAAATACTGTCAGAAGAGATATGTGAAAAGTAAAGTTTGCTCAAATGTAAGCAACAGAATATTTTATTTTAAAATAATGAATGGCCATGCATGTTTTAGATGGTGGGTTTCATTATTTTAGAATATTTTGACATAAGTATGGCACCTTTAAAAGCAGACTACATATGATAACTTGTAAATAACCATTAATAACTAATTAAAATTCACTTACTGAGCATTACCACACACCAACCACTATTAACCACTTTTGTTAAAAGCAAAAGAGACAAAGCCTATGTAATACAATCTATAGCCCTAGCTCAAATCTAGAATCTTTAAAAATTAATTAGTAAATCTCTTAATTATTTTATTTATCCAGTCCTTAATGATATTTTTACCATAAGCATGACCATCTGGGCTATCTGATTAAAACTGGGAAAGTTGAAGACCTACCCTCAAAGGCACAAAGAGGAAAGATTGAGTAGATTTGGACTGAAGTATCAAATTTTAAAACAAGTGATAGTAATTCTTTCCCTTTCCATCAGAAATATTTTACATCTACAATAATGCCTAAGAAATGTAGTTTCATGAAAGAAAAGGAAAGGGCATCTAGTTGACAGGATATTTGATTGCTTAAATGCACAAGAGAGTAACAAAATTTAAAAACGCAAATATTAGTTTAAAAAAAGTATATGATTAGTCATTTGCATATACATACACACATGCCATTTAAAGTATAGTGATTTTTAAGCAGTAATAAGTTCCTTTTAAAATTCTGTTTAGGCTATGTGGAAGGAAAGAACTTTTATTTCTGAAATTGCACCTGATGTATATTTTTTGAGAATTTGTTCAGTAAGGCGATCATTTAAGTGGAAAATATTTGTTAGAGGTCATTGGAGGAAAAACCCTTTATCTCCCCTTTCCATCTACTTAAATCTGCCCTTATTCATTTATCACTGCTGTCATACTTATGAATAATAAGGAAAAATAAAATGCCTTATTCAAAAAATAAACAGGTATTCAGAGTCTTTAAAATACATCAGGTTAATCTGCTGAAGCATAAATTAGGATGGTCTACAGACTGCTAACAGTGACAGCAAGCATATGGCAAATTTGAACTGTCTGCGGGTCAACTTTTACTTTTGCTTTCCAAATGTCTGTCAGTCATTGTTAGGATCTAAATACATGTGTGAATGGGTGGAATTCAGCAAGATGAAATTGTTCAGCAAATTCTTGGAGCAAGTGAATTGTTTTTCACTTTGTCTCTCATCCATAACCTTCCTTGTCTCTCATATACAATATGCTTTGAGAGCAGTCTTTTGAAATTTTACCCCCACTCCCAAAACAGCCCTTTAAAGAGTTGTGTTGCCTTTTCTTTGTTCAGTTAGGAAATAGGTATATAATCATATGCGCTCTCTCTCTCTCTCTGTGTTTGCGTGGGAACGTTTGTGTGTATACATGTGTTGCTTTCTCTAAGAACCAGTCAGGTGCTCAGATCATAGTTTTGCGGCTATTACAACTGTTCCTAATGCTGTGATTGTACCTTTCACTATTGTAAGAGTAAGTCATCTTTTATTTTCTCTTCTTCCATTAGAATATACTTGCTCTCGAAAGCCATCGATGTTTGCAGCACTGGAGACCAACAGCACTGCAATGATGATGTATTGTTCTGCCAGAAAGAGTGGGAAGAGGGGACAGCAAGGATGCCTGGGACAGAGAGGAGGCAGCTTACAGTCAAAGACGTGAGAGAAGAAAACCAAGGAACCAGAGGTTTGAAATATGAAAGTCTTGAAATCAGCAAACGACCAAGCATCCAAAAAGATGATGGCCCTGAACTCAACAACTTTCCCTGAATGTACATGGAAAGATATGAAGCAGCCTGAGTTTTGAAACACTTTCTTCGGAACAACTCTAGTTTCAGCTCTGAAAAGGTGATGGAGGCAAATGTTGGAAGAGAGAAGAGCTTCTCCTTTCTTCAGGACCAGAAGAATTCCGACCACATTAAAAAATCATTGTCAAAACCAAAGCCTGGAGAAGTTGTTTCACCTCGATTGAAAGCCATAAGAAAAAGTGGCCTTGACTCAGTTAAGTCCTCCTCCTCTTCACTCCAAGGGATCTATTGCTTCAGCCTTTTGAAAAAGAGCGGTATCTTCTCTAATGATTTTCTCATTAACAATTCATCCATTTGTATTAAGCTTTCTGCACTTCCAAAGTGCTTTTGCATATGTATCTCATAAACTGAGGCATTTAGATTACATTTTAAAAAATCTTCATATTACAGACTGAAAGGGAAAAATCTTTAGAACATTATTAAAATCTCAAAGACATGAAAATAGCTAGAAGAAATTCAATTAAATTTCCAAGATATCATGTTCTCCATTTCCCATAGAGTGAACTTTCATTCCATTTCCTTTGTGGGTTTAGAATGCGCCTTCGTGACAGCCATGCTTGGCACATGGTTGTCACTCAATAAATGTATGTTAAGTTAGCCTAATATTCCTGATATGATGAAGTCAGAGAGAAATAGATTTTAATTCTAAATCTGTCACTTAATTGCTCTTTCTTAACCTTTTTTTATACTTAAATTGGAAATAACAATTCTTGCACTATGTCAGCAGTGTGCTGGTAAATGTTTAACAACTTCATCATCTTCTCCCTTCTCCCCACCGCCCTCCCCCCCATAAAAAAGGGCCTGGTGCGTAGCTTTTGCTGGTTTCCATAGTGTAAGTACTCCCACCACGGACAATTTCAAGCCTCCAACATGACATCACTGAATACCCAATTGAGAAGAGATGTGAATAATTAACTCCTATGGGCTAATAGAAGCCGGTTCCCGCACATCACTGCGTGGCTTTAGGTATGTGGTTTGATTTCATGGAATTACTCTTCTGTTTTACTGCAGTTTGTAACACTAAAGGTATCTTAAGACTTAGTACTTAAGTGGATGGTGCTGGTGCCGTGCTGTTGGATCCCTTGCATGCTGTGAGACGTCCACTTCCTGACTGCTGTGGGGATAGGCTGATAGCCATTCATAGATGTGCCTTCCCTGCAGAATTACTCTTTAACAGGAGGTACCTCACCAGGAAGGGCTTCCTAGGTGGCTCAGTGAGTAGAGTCTGCTTGAAATGCAAGAGATGCAGGAGACATGGGTTCAAGCCCTGAGTTAGGAAGCTCTCCTGGAGGAGGGCATGGTAACCTACTCCAGTATTCTTGCCTGGAGAATTCCTGGACAGAGGAGCCTGGTAGGCTACAGTCCATAGGGTCACAGAGTCAGACACGACTGAAGCGACTGGGCGCACATACATGCACCTCACCAGGAAGTCTACATGCCCCTTTCCAGCACTGCCCCTCCTGTATAGACAATGACTGTCTGACCCAGCGGTAGAGAAGTGTTATCCTTTTGCCATAAACTGACCAACTCTGTGGTACAATGTGTACTCCAGAACTTCTTATGGAAACAAATGAATGCCAAGACCACATCCTTCCTTAGTTCCTCCCCCTGCCCTCTCCTGTAGACCCAGCGGTAGAGAAGTGTTATCCTTTTGCCATAAACTGACCAACTCTGTGGTACAATGTGTACTCCAGAACTTCTTATGGAAACAAATGAATGCCAAGGCCACATCCTTCCTTAGTTCCTCCCCCTGCCCTCTCCTGTAGCCTTTAGTCCCATTCTTTCAAGAGCATTCAATAAATAACCCAAACAAGAAGTCCTCTCTTAGATTCTGCTTCTAGGGAACCTAGGGCTTGCCCGATGGTTCAATGGGTAAAGAATTAACCTGTAATACAGGATATATAGGAGATGCAGGTTTGATCCCTGGGTCTGGAGGGTCCCCTGGAGGAGGAAATGGCAACCCACTCCAGTATTCTTGCCTGGAGAATCCCATGGACAGAGGAGCCTGGCGGGCCACAGTCCTGGCAGGCTACAGCCAGAAAGAACTGAGCAAGCAATAGGGAATTTAACCTAGGGCAGCTGAAAGCAGATGTGGTCTTAGAAAGCAACTTTTAAGGATGGGATTCTGAAGTTGAATTCCAGGCAATGTGCACCAAGCCCCACCCCCCAGCTGCTGGGAGGGAGGCTATTGATCACCCTAGCTACACTGTGGCAGTGACATTGTGAATACTTTCATCTGTAATAAGCTGGGATACAGTACGGGTAGAAGGGATGTAATAATTGGCACAAAGTCTCAGGTATTCGAGAGAAAGGGGAAAATAGTAATTGTAAAGACGGTGGAACTAGATGGCTATTGCTAAGGGCTATTGATCCAATGAAGAGAGAAAGTGACAGGCTCAGATCTATTAGTCAATAGTTTAAAGCACAGTGGTAGTCAGAAGGCCCTCTTGTAAATGTTTGAGGCTCTCATCTTCTGAGGTAGAAGGTCACACACAGCTGATGATCAGATATTGTTTGGTTCCTTTATATTTAATTGTAAAAGTGGCTGAATTGAGGAGAAGTCTGAATTCTCAGAATAGACACGTGTCCTGTGTCAAAGGTAGGTTCTAATAAGAAGCAAATGGGATCCGGGGAGGGATTTTGGGGTAAATGTGCATGAGAACCCTGAATCTATTTCCCTAAAACCCCCAGTTCTGTAGAGGTGGCTTAATTCTTGATGGAAGTTAGATTCTTTTCTTGCTTGAAGAACATGAAGAACCCTTAAATGAGAGAGGTCTCTTACAAGACAATGTTTCTCCTTGACAGGTCTTCCCTCAAGTCCTCTCTTGGCCTATAACTTTGGTCAGATCAAGGCACTGGCTGACTGGAAAAAGGATAGCAATTTGCAGGACTTGATTATCATGTTCCAGAAAGAAGCAGGAGAGTTTGTCTGAGAACGGACCATCATAGTATTATCAGATAGAGGTGGAGATAATGCTGGTCAAGGGAGAATATAGGCCATTCTCTAATGACACAGGATTTAACACTCTCACAGGGGCTTGGAGGACAGTTCTAATATGCTGCTGAGGTTGTTTTTGGAGGTGAGTGATAGCACTTTTCTACCATAAATGAATGGGCTTCCCTGATGGCTCAGATGGTAAAGAATTTGCCTACAGTGCGAGAGACCTGGGTTCAGTCCCTGGGTCAGGAATATTCCCTGGAGAAGGGAATGGCAACCCACTCCAGGATTCTTGTCTGGAGAATTCCATGGACAGAGGACCCTGGCTGGCTATAGTCCTAAGGGTCACAAAGAGTTGGACATGACTGAAGGACTAACACATACACACACACACACACACACACTAAACGAAGCAGAAGTCCTGGAACTGCCATACAGTCCTGTGGAGGACACTGCAGAGGAGAGGATTGCAAGGCTCAGAGAAGGAAGCTGCTGCTGTGAGTTAACCACGTGAGGCTTCAAAACCTATCGACGGGCCAAATTCTTCACAAGGGTCTGGAGGACATTGAGTTTACCAAGGAAATAAGGAAGGTATTGCTGGTGATGATAGGCACACTCAGTGGTAGAGTGTCCACAGGCTGGGGCTCATGGTGGGAGATGCTACAAGGGAAGTGAGCTCCCTAGTCGCAGAGCGGTTAACAGGATCCTTGAAGAGCCGACATTTCCCGTTATGACTGAGTATTGTCAGACCCTGATACAGGAATATTCCTTGAGGACACCAGTGAGCTGCTTGCTAGATATTGACTACATCAGACTCTTCCTACAGTATTTCCTCTTGACTGGATCCCATCCTACTCCAGGTATGGGTTTGCCTTTTCTGCTTGGAGGTCCTTAGCCAGTACCACCCACTGAGGGTTCACTGAGTGGTTTACAGTCACTGACAGGCAATCCTGCATAACATTACCATGGACCAAGGGACCACTTTGCAGCAAATAAGATGCAGCAGCTGGTATTAGATCATGGAATGTATTGAATGGCTTCTTGAAGGTACAGTCTAGCTGAGGGGCTGGCTTAGAGATGGTAGGCTAAAGCAATGGAGTGCTACCCTTCAGAACATGCTGTGCAACTGAAATTAAGACCATTATATGGTACTGTGGCCTCAATAGATAAAACAGATGGGTCTGGGAATTTAGGGGTGGAAGTAGGATCGATCTTCCTCTTCATCGGTCCTAGTAACCCACGTGGTCAGCCTGTGCTTGTTGTCTCTGCAAGACTGGGCTCTGTAGGTCCTGAGGTCCTAGTTCACAAATAAGCATGCTTCCATCAAGGATCAGAGTAAAATGCAATAAACACAAGTCACTGTCATAGCACTCTGGCTTCTCCTTATAACTGGCCATGATTATCTCAGAAAAGTGGGGCTGTGCTACACAATGGGAAATATGTGTGCCTCTCCCGCCCACTGTAATTGGTACCTGTGAAGAGCAAATACAATAACTATGACTTGAGAATGACATAGAAACAAGAGGCCAGAGATGAGGGCCTGGGTCAAACTACCTGTCAAGCCACCTGGACCAACCAGAGTGCAGACCGAAGGGGAGGAAAGTCTAAAGTGAGTGAAAAGCGGGGAGAGAGTGAATATCAGTTATTGCTTCAGAGTTAACTGCTGCAGTGGGGGCTCTGATTTGTTCCACTAACCTTCCTTTTTAAACTTTTCCTGGAAATTCTGACCAACCAGAATCCTGAAGAAGCTGTGTCTAGATGGAAATATAGTTATCCATGGCAATTATGTGGCCTAATTATAAAGGATTTTATAGTCTCCTCTGTATTGTGGTCTCTGGTTTTTGATAGACCTCTAACAAATTATTTAGTCCAAACTTAGTGTGTGAGTGCATGCACGAGTGTTTGTGTATGTATGTCTGTATGTTTTGAACATGAAAATATTTGCAACCTTGATGATCACTCAAGGTCATGAATTGTGCCAGAGGTCTATCCTACAGATTCATGCTGTCCAAGCTCAGCTGGGCTCTCATTGCTGTTCAGTCCTCTTTCTGTCTCTAATTTTTCCCTATTGTACTTCTCACAGCTGCTATTCCACACCCTCTCCCTTCACCCAAATTCAGAAAAATATTTCTGTACTTCGCATACCAGGAGTTGATTTCAGAACTTACTCTACAGTGATTGAGCTATATCTGTTCCAAACTACCTAATCCTCACTTGGCTTTGGGATGTTCTTCGGTGGGTCTATTTTTCTATTGGTTACTCCTATTCCTTTTCTCATCCTTCAAATAGAGCTTTCCTACAGTTCTCCTTGGTCATTGTCACCATCCTAAGTCAGGGACAAAACACATCAATATCCTCTTATCTTCAAGAGGGAGGGGATATATATATATATATGTGTGTGTGTATATATATACACAATATATATATGTATATATATATATGGCTGATGCATGTTAATGTAATAAGAAACAAATACAGTATTGTAAAGCTGTTATCCTTCAATTAAAAATGTAAACAAATTCTCTTATCTCTTCTATCAATGATACATTCATAACATTTCTCTTCTAAATCTGCCCTTGACTGGCATTGCCCAGGTTCGAACCTCATATTCTCCATGGGGATAATAGACACCATCAATGTCTCTCTTCTGTATGTCCACCAGAATAATTTTCCTAAAATTTAGACTCGATTCCTTTTTCCTACTCAGACTTACTTTTTACTTCTATAAAGTATTGTGTTGTCTATTGTGAATATAATACTTTATATAGTGAAATACAGCATACTAAAAGAATGGATATAGTATACCGAAGTTGCATTTTTTAAAAACAAAATGATCACTGCTCTTAATTCAGCTTAAGAAATAAGATATTACCTTTGTATTTGAAAGCCTATGTTTTGTGAGCTTCTGCCCAGTTGAAAGCCCCCTTCCTCTGCCCTGAAGGTAACTACTTTCCTGAATTATGTGAACTAACCCCAGCCCTTGTTTTCCTTCAAGTTTGTCATGTATGTGCATGTATTAATCTAAGTAGAAATCATATGTGCATTATACTTATAAAAATCTGAATCTCTGCTATTTTATTTAGCCTTCTTTTGTACTTTATATAAAAGGAATCATAATGTATTACTCTGTGACTCAATATTAAGTATTAGAGATATATTTATGTTGATTTATCTGGGATTCATGTTTCACTGTTGTATACTACTGCATTCTAACAAATATTGAATCACAATGTTATACACTTGAAACATACAAATTTATTTACCAATTGTATCTCAATAAAAAATGAATTTCAATTTTTTTTTCTACTGCTGTCGGACATTTGGATTGATTTGTTATTACAAAATATGCATCACTATATTTGTTCTTATATACGTTTGCTCCTGTTCATGTATTCAAGAGCTTCTCTAGAATATACACCTAGAAATGCTGGGCATGCACAGATGCACCTATGCCAAGCAACTCCAAGTTGTTTTCCAAAGTAGTTTCACCAATGTATTCAACTTTATTCTACATCAGCAGTGTATAACCTTTATTCCACGTACTGCTGATATCTGGCATTTTCAGACTTCTGAATTTTTACCATTCTGTTTGGACATTATAACCTTATATATAACATTATAGTTCATGCTAGTTTTAATACACATTGCTTGATTGTCATTTCCATTAAGAAATATTTTCCTATGTTTACTGTCTATTCATCTCTGGAAAACTTTTTGTTATAGGTTCTTCTCATTTTAAAGGGACTATTTGACTTTTTCATTTGAATTCATAAGATTTTAAAATTTATTCTAGACAGTAGCAATGCTTTTTTACTCTTTCCCTTTTTGGTTTATGTTTTCTGCTTGATTTAA
Organism: Bos taurus; assembly: GCF_002263795.3. NCBI lineage: Eukaryota > Metazoa > Chordata > Mammalia > Artiodactyla > Bovidae > Bos > Bos taurus. Next base: position 52,868,889 of record NC_037329.1, read on the forward strand.
AAATTATTTATTACCCTGCATTGGCAAATGTATTTTCCTCTAATTTTTAAAATTTTTTACTCTTGCTTTTCCAGTTCAAGTACTTGATCTATCTGGGATTAATTGTTTATATAGTTGAAGATAACAATGTTTTCCATATGGATCATCACTTGTCCAAGCATATTTTAATGATAAATTTATCCTTTGCTACTGATTGACAATTCTAGTTCTCTCATATATCAGGTTTCCATCAAGGTGTGTAGATCTGATTCTGGCATTTCTTTCTTGTTCCATTGGTCTATAGGATTATTTCCACACTAATGCCACAGTGTCCTAAATAGTATATTTTGTAATAAGTCTTACCAACTGATAGGTCAGGTCCCTCCACTGGTTATTACTTGTTAGGTGAAAATTTGTTTAGACTATCCTTCAGTTGTATACAAATCTCTCTTCCTTTATAACTCTATCTCCCACTCCTTAACATAATTTTATGATTATTTATAATTATTCTTTAATGCATTTGTCTTCCAAATAATATAGGGAGAAAAAGAGGAGTTACACATCAAATATGCATTACTATTTACGATTGTTTGCTGTATAGCTTTTTTATTGTTGCTCCTTATTGCTTCATATGATTTTGAGTTATTGTCTAGTATACTTTATTTCAGTCTGGGGGACACTTTATAACATTTCTTATGGTGGTGGTTTAGTTGCTAAGTCATGTCTGATTCTTGCGACCCCATGGACTGTAGCCTGCCAGGCTCCTCTGTCCATGGGATTCTCCTGGCAAGAATACTGGAATGGTTTGTTATTTCCTTCTCCAAGGGATCTTCCCAACCCAGGAATTGAACCCTGGTCTCCTGCATTACAGGCAGATTCTTTACCAGTTGAGCTATGAGGATACTTACAGAACATTTCTTACAGGGCTGGACTACTGCTGATAAACTCCCTTTGATTTTTTCACTTGGAAATGTCTTAATTTCACCTCCATTTTTGCAGGATATTTTATTAGATACAGAATTCTTGGTTGACAATTTTCTTCTTTCAGCACTTATATATGTCATCTTACTGCCTGTTGACCTCCGTGATTATGAAAAGAAATCAGCTTATACTCTTTTTGAGGATCCCTTGTATGTGATGAGTTGCTTCTCATGTGCTATTTTCAAGATTTGCTCTTTGTTTCTGTCTTTTGCAAGTTTGGCATGATGTGCTTGGTGAGAATCTCTTTGTACTTATCCTGCTTAGAGTTTGTTGAGCTTCATGGATGTGTAGGTTTATGTCCCTTGATTTCTCCTCTAATCTTTTAGTATAACAAAGCAATCTCATAATTTTCTAATGTTGAATCAACTTGACTTTTATAGAATAATCATGATCTGTTAATAATGTGTTGTCTTCTTTGTATATCCCTGGACTTAGTTTAATAATTTTTATGTGAGATTGACTCATAATTTTCTGTTTCAAACTGACTCTGTATGGTTCAGTATAAAGGATATGCTAGTTTTTACCTATGTTAATGAGTATTTCTTTTTTCTCTTTTCTCTAAAGTAGTGGAATAATCTGTTCCTCAATTGCATGGCAGAATGCATCAATAGAACAATTTCAACAAGCTGCTTTTCTTTGGGAGAAATTTTAAAACAATATTTTTAGTTTCTTGGGAGAGTTCTAAGGTGACTCAGATTTTCTACGTCTTCATGAACAAGTAAGTTTACAAATCTTTCTAGAAATTTGCCCATTTCACTGATCAATGTAAATTTACTATAACAAAGTTGATATAATATTCTCATACTATCTTTTTAGGATGTGCTGCATCACTAATTAAGTCCCTCTTTCATCCCTCATTTCATGTATTTTGCATCCTTTGTCCCTTTTTTCCCCCTTGATTACTCTTGTCAGAGATTTGTACCTTATTAGTCTTATCATAGAACTAACTTTTGGTTGTATTGGTGCTGCATATCATATCTTTGATTTTCATTTAGTTTTCATTGTTGTTGTTGTTAATTTTATTGTTTTTTTTCCCCATTTACCTTGTTGTGTTGATATCTATTTCTGCTCTGGCCTCAGTTTTGTGTCCTGTCACTAATTCATGATTCACTGAAATTCAGGTTCTAGGCCACCAGAAATCTGCAGATACCTCAGGGCAAAAGTCTGTTCCAAATCTCTTTAACTCCTTGAATTCTTTGTGATTGATTTCCAGGGAGTCTATTATTATAACAGGTCATCCAAGCATTACAAAAAGTTGTCTTTTCTTTTTTGTCTACCTTTTTTAGGTGTGCTCCCCAATAATTTCTCAGAAACTACTTGGCTTAGAGCTCTCAAACACTCCCCATGTCTCCTACTGTGTTGGAAACAGTGTACAAATTCCTTAATTTTCTAAGGGATATGACCTCAAACCTGTCTTTCATGGCTTTATTTCCCATCAGATGATTTTCTTTTCCATATGGAAACTACTTTTTAATTCTTCTAGACCCATATCAATGTCATTTGTTGGCAATTATTTCTTAATTTCCCAGTCTGAACAAAAAACCAGTCTGTCCTATAACATGAGTAACAGGTTGTACTGATATCTTTACAACAGAGTTCAATGTTTGACAAGGGATGCATTTATGGCCACTTCTCCTGCTGGATTTTGAGTTCACTTAGGCAAGAACTGTGCTTGACACGGAGTAGTCATTCACTCAGTGCTTGTGGAATGAATCAGTGGAATTTTGAATCTCTCTCCTCATTTAACATATATTTTCTCCCAGGTCCCACCTTTGATGTGCAGGCGATGGAAGGAATTAAAAGTAAAGTAATAAGACCCTAGAGCCACCGGGACTTTTCTTTTCTGCAGATTTAAACACCTGTGGCCCAGCTCTTAAATGGTATTAGCCAAATTACACCAAGCATTTTGGTTGTACCTTTGGGTTCCGGAGTCTAATTGCTTGTAATGAAACACTGGAGTCATAATTTGATGGTCTGTAGGTTTCTCAGCTGTTTTTCTCTATGAGAAAATATATAATGGGATATTTTGCACGTGACTGTCTATATTTTATATGCAACACATCAGTGTTGTGTAAATTTTGTGAACAACTTCTATTATCTTTGAAACCACAGAAGCAGCAAACAGTTATAATTATAGTCTGAAGAAGCTATAGTGTTTCAAATATGCCTACAGTAGTGGTATTACAATGAGAATGTTCTGTTTGCCTGCAGCTTTCACTGTGCTCAGTGACATCACAATTATACTAAATTTTAACAGAAACTTCTGTCCTTAAACAGAAACAGCTTGTTGGAAAATCTAAGGGTTTTCTTTCTTCTGAATTTTTGGGTTCTTCACTGCATAAAAGTGGGAGAAATGGTAAATATCGTGGCATAACTCCATTCTTCGTTACTTCCCGGCTGGTTTTTACTATCATGGAGTAATAGGTATTCTACTTTACTCCACATGGGGAATGAATGCACGTTATTTAAAACTTCTTTCTGTGCATCTGCTACTTGTCAACTCATGATCTTCTGATCCTTGAAGATTTGACAACCCTGTGATTTGCTTTAATGGAATTACTGAAAAGTTATCAACAAAGACGTTGCAATGTAAGAATGCAAAGTAAGTCCTTAGATGTTTAGAGGGAAATGAACTTCAAAAGGGGAGTAGTGGCCACAAAGAAATACCTGAATCATTCGATTTTTGGTGTGGTCCTGCATGTCTTTAATTTTGTTGAATGGGAGAGACCATGTTTATGTTGTCTTTCCTTTTCCTCAGCTGTGACTTATTTTTTCTGTAGCTTATTAATCAATGCCTCATATGGTACTGAATATACTTCAGAATAAGAAAGTAGTATCAGAGGAGCATTCTACTTGGAAATAGGAAAACTGTCTTCTAATCTCGCTGCCATTTGTCACTGACTATGGCAGAATCATTGGATTAATTTTTCAAGTTTTCTGGGACTTTCTTTATCTGTAAAATTTAAGCAGTTGGTTAGATGAGTGATCCTCCAAGGGAGGCCTCTGGACCACTAACATTAACATGATCTGGGAACTAGCTATAGAAGCAAATTCTCAGTGCCTCCCCCACCCCCAAAACCCTTGGATTCAAAAACTTAGAGGGTGAAACCCAGCAATCTGTATTTTAATAAGTCTTCTAGGTGATTCCAAATGTGTTAGTTGTTCAGTCATGCCAATTCTTTGTGACCCCATGGACTGTAGCCTGCCAGACTCCTCTGTCCATGGGGTTCTTCAGGCAAGAATACTGGAGGGGTAGCCACTCCCTTCTGTAAGGGATCTTCCTGACCTAGGGATTGAACCCAGTTCTCCCGCATTGCAGGCAGATCCTTTACAGTTTGAGCCACCAGGGTAACCCAAAGAACAACTACATGATTCTAGAGCGTATTAATCTTTGAAAACCACTGGATTAGATAAACTTTAGGAAACTTCCAACCCTAAACTCCCATGAGCCTCTATGAATTTCAGGGTAATTTAGGATTAAATTGGATGTTAAGTAAGCATATTCTTCTGCTTGTAATTAAATTTAAAATTTGGATTCCAAACACAGATTTAGAAACATATGTAAGAAAAAAAGAAAAAGGATGCTGAAAACGTTGTCCAAAAACGCTTAATTACTCTGAAAATGTTTTTGAATATAAGCATTTGTAGAATCTGCCTCCATTTGACATCCCAAAATGAACTTGGTATTTCTGTCATACATGTATCTTGATGAATATTTCCACTGAATAATCACCACTGCTTAATGGCTGTGATTTCAGAAAGAAAATAATTTAAAACTATTCAGATTTATTGTAATTCATTTCTTATATTTACAGAGGATAACAGTTAATAATCTGTTCTACATAAGTGCACATATGGCTAAAATTTTTGTTATTGAATATTTGGGCCTTTGGTCTCCTATATAGGGAAATGTCCTTGTGTTTAACCACTTCTGTGCTTTGTTAACATATGCTTTACCTAACAGTCTGTCTGGCTCCATTTTTTATTAATGCAGAAGCATTTTGGGTGGTGATTTTAATTTTCTAGGATTGGTCTGATTATATTAACCAAGGCTTTATGCTTTCCAAGGTCGCCAAAGGAAGGAGTTGGAGAATCTTTTATTCTTAGTCTAAATAAGTTAATACATATAAATATGCAATAGAAAATGTAGGAAATCATTAAAAAAATTCTGTATAAAATAAAAATGAGAACTGGCAAAAGGAAGTGGAGGATTATCATTTATTTTGCTTTGATGAATTAGATACAATCTGAATAGCTATTCTCAATAAAGAGTGGCCCCAACTCTGCTTATCTTAACAGAATCCTTAGTTTAAGACTGGAACATATGTCACATTTCATGTAACTCTTTTCTTGACCTATGTCTGGAAGCCTGTGAAAAATTAGCTGAAACATTAATTGGTTTTATATATTTATTGCAACTGGAAATAGCCCAAAGAGGCAAGTTAGTTACTCCCAAAGGCAACTTAGGGAGTTAGTTGCTAAATACAAAATCAAGTGAACTATAAAAGCCATTTTTAAAAAGTTATTCATTTAACAAATATTTATTGAATGGCCACTATGTACTAAGCATTGTGCTTGACACAGAGGTTAGACCAATGGATAAGGCACCTTGCCTATTAGAGATTAATATCTAGTTAGGGAGAACAACAGTAAAAAAAATGATTATGCAAATTATGATTAAAAATACAGTGCTGTACATGTTATGAAAGAGTTGTATTGTTATATAGACTGCAGTCATATACAAAATTGAAGCATAGAATCATCTGAGGATGGGGAAAGACTTTGATATGAGTTATGTTAATAGTCACTTTGACTACTATTTGGAGAATAGTTGGTTGGAGGCAAGAATATTGTGAAAAACCAGTTAAGATGCCATCATAGTAATCCAGGTACCGTTCCCTGCCATCATGGAACTTTTGTTGTAATCCAAAGGTATACATAAAGTACCAAGAATGAATAATAGAAAGTTGCATAACTTTTGTCCTGATTTTCTGTCATTGGATAGCAAATCATTTCATAGTCTCATAGTTCTATGAATTGGCAGACTCAGCTAGTGATATTAACTTGAAATTTCTTATAAGGTTGCAGTCCTTCAGTAATAGGTTCTGGAGTCATCTGAATAATTAACCAAGATGGCCTTCTTTGCACACATGTCCAATACCTTAACATACCAGGATGTAGCTATTTTTTCAGCAGGGCAGCCTAAACTTCTTTTTTTTTTTTTTTAAAATTTTATCTACTTATTTCATTTTGGGCTGTGCTGGGCCTCTGTTGCTGCTCAGGCTTTTCTCTAGTTGTGGTGAGCAGGGGCTAGTCTCCGGTTGCAGTGTGTGGGTTTCTCTTGTTGCAGAGGACAGGCCCTGGGGCCACGGGTTTCAGTAGTAGCAGTGTGTGCGCTCAGTAGCTATAGCTCCCCAGGCTCTAGAGCACAGGCTCAGTAGTTGTTGTGTACTGGGCTGAGTCGCTTCTCTTGGCATATGGGATCTTCCTGGATCAGGGATTGAACTCAAGTCAGGGATCTTTACCGCTGAGCCACCAGTGAAGCTATAGTCTGAACTTCTTAGAGAATGGCTCAGGGCTCCAAACGGCAAGAAAAAGAAAAACTTCCAATGTCCTTAAAAGACTCTTAATTTGGAACTGGCTTAGCATCACTTGGGCTTCCCAGGTGGCCCAGTGGAAAAGAATCCACCTGCCAGTGCAGGAGATGCAGGAGACTCAGGAGACGCGGGTACAATCCTTGGGTTGGGAAGATCGTCTGGAGGAAGAAATGGCAACCCACACCAGTATTCTTGCCTGGACAATTCCATGGACACAGGAGTCTGGTGGGCTATTGTCTCTGGGATCACAAAGAGTCAGGCATGACTGAGCACACGCGCATATACATAGCATCACTTCCATTGTATTCAGTTGTTCAAAACAGTCACAGGCCACTTTAGATACAAACTGATCAAAGAACAATTCCATATCTCGATGGAAGGTGTCTTGAGCAATAACAGGATGACCAAGTTGACTCCCAGTAATCTTTGCTTTTTGTTATTATGCCCTTCACATTGGATAGGGCTGATCTTGTGTAATCAATATGATACTGTGGAAATGATGGTCTATGATTTCCCAGGCTGGGTCATATAAGTGACTGCGGCTTAGACCAGTTCTTTGGGAAAAGCTAGCCCCCATGTTGAACAGCCTTCTGGTGAAGCCCACATGGAAAGGAACTGAAGCCCCTTATTAACAGCCAGAACCAACTTGCCAGCTATGTAGTGAGCCACCTTGGAAGTAGATCATCCAGCTCAAGTCAAAGCTTCAGATAATTGCAAACCAAGTCATTATTTAGACTGAAACATGAGAGATCTTAAGCTTGAATCATTCATGTAAGCTGCTCCTAAATTTTGACCCTCAAGAACTTTGTAATATAATAAATATCGATTATTGTTCGAAGCTGCTAAATTTGGGGGTAATATGTTATGCAATGGTAGATAAACAGGACAGAAGCTACTTGCAGAGATAACCTGAGGGCTCTGTTTATGTTTGTTTCACTAGTGAATCTCATGGATTATAGTACTGAACTTACAGTTCAGTATCATCATAAAAGGGGCTTCCCAGGTGGCTCAGTGGGTAAAGAACCTGCCTGCAATGCAGGAGACACAAGAGATTGCAGGTTCAATCCCTGGGCCGGGGATCCCTGATCCCCTGGAGGAGGGCATGGAAACCCATTCCAGTATACTTGCCTGGAGAATCCCATGGACAGAGGAACCTGGAAGGCTACAGTCGATAGGGTCTCAAAGTGCTGGACACGACTGAAGCAACTGAGGGTACATGCCTCAGACAACATCATTGTAAAAGAAAGAAGGGGGACTTCCCTGGTGATCCAGTGGTTAAACTTCACCTTCCAATGCAGGGGGTGCAGGTTTGATCTCGGTTGGAGAGCTAAGTTCTCAATGTCTCCTGGCAAAAAGACCAAAATATGGAACAGAGGCAATATTGTAACAGATTCAATAAAACTTTAAAAATGGTCCTCATTTACATCAAAAATCTTTTTTAAAAAAGGTAAAAGAAAGAAGGACTTGATATTACAGTTATTGAAGAGCCTTCCCGTGTCATAGCTGCTTGGAATGGAGGTAGGACTCACGTACTGAGTGACAGGAAGCATAATATGGTGGAAGTGGGATTCCAAGTGCAGAAGAAGCATGGTCTTCACACACAACAAAAACTGCTAAGGAGAATGCAGATGAACACCTTTTGGTTAGCATGACAGGATTGTTGGCAACCCTGACTAGTACAGTAAAAGTCAGAAATTAAAATCTTCTTGAAGACTATAAAGGTTATATCAAAGACTTCCTGTTTGTGCACATGTCCTTTCCTTCTAACATTGAAAGTAATTAAACTGAACTGCAGAAAAACTGATTTGCTCTTCAAAGAAACTGCTGGTTGCTGCTCAGTGACTTATATTCTGCTAGGCTGGCTACCCATGGATTCTGGGTTGATTTGGTCTTGTATCTGCTCAGTTTATTTATTCTTTCTACATATCAAAGATAAACCTAAGCGTTTTTTCTAAGTATTTTAAGGAAATACTGATTGAAAATCAGAAAAGAGAAGCAGAGTTAAATAGGCATCCATAAAACAAACTCTTATAACTTCAGAAGTAATCATAACTAAAATCATTATGCCTTTGTTCCCAACATTTTCCTATATCTTTGAAATTTTGGAGAAGACATCCAAGAGAATGAACCTGCACCATATTTTATTAATATAATTTTTGTGTAATGTTTCTATACATCAGTATTTTTTCAAAATATTATTGTGAAATGGAAAAAAGTAAGAAAAATTACAAAGTTGAAGTGGTTTTGGGGAAAAGAAAATGGCAACCCGCTCCAGTATGCTTACCCGGAGAATTCCACGGACAGAGAAGCCTGGTGCGCTACAGCCCACGGGGTCACAAAGAGGCGGACACGACTGAGCAACCAACACACACGGTGGTTTTTAGTTGGAACATTTTAGAAGAGTGATTTGTGATCAAGCATAGTATTATAAGTAAGAGATAAATATCTTCTATATAAAGCTCATATGTGTTATTTTTAAAGGGGCTAAGTTTGAAAGAAAGATAGAGGCAGGACTTGAGTAAGAATAGATAGGATAAGAGAGAGCATTCTAGGAGGAGAAATAATACATGAGGTGTTTGGAAAGGTGGACAGACAGAATAAGATTCATCCAAAGGCCAGCAAGTAGGGTTCTTTGATTATAGCAGTGAGTGTGTTGACAATCCCTTCTTCCCCATATGCCTTCTGGCACCTCAAATTGTCATGTCAAATTCCCTCCCCACATCAGGTACATACATTCTCTTACAATGTTTCCGTGGTTCCCATGATGAAGCGACAAAAGCCTTCCACACCCCCTTAAAATATGTTGCTTCCATTCTCTAAGTGAACCTCTTACATTAATGTTGCAGACAAGCTCTGAAAAGCAGTTCAGTGTGAACTGAAATGAGCTGAAGCAAAGCTCTCTGGACACAGGGAAGTCCACATGGAAAGGATAGTGGTTTAGCATTGTGGATGAAGTCAGTCAGAGAAAGGAAGACTTGGGGGCAGGAGGAAGCCACAAAAATGACACATTGTATTCCACACGAAATTTCTGTACTTTCAAGTCTAAGGACTATGTTTCAGTGTTGGAAGAATGAAAATCATGGCTGTCACACATTGTTCTTGTTCAATATCTTCCAATAAGGACAAGGAAACAACAGAGTTAAATATGCATCCTGTTTTAAATGGGAAAAATAATGTATTCTATTTGAAGAAAATGTGAAAATACAGAAAACTACAGAGAAGAAAGAAGTGGGGAGGAGGAGGAGGAGGAGGAGGAAAGAAACCACTGCCAAGAAAACTACACTATTTACTTGGTATATTTTCTTCTCCCAGCTCATCTCCACCTTTTTTTCTGTGCATAGTGCTTTCAATACATACACACAGTGCAATTGTGTATTTTTCTTTTTAATTAAATTAAGACCATCCCCATGGAAAAGAAATGCAAAAAAGCAAAATGGCTGTCTGGAGAGGTCTTACAAATAGCTGTGAAAAGAAGAGAAGCAAAAAGCAAAGGAGAAAAGGAAAGATATAAGCATCTGAATGCAGAGTTCCAAAGAATAGCAAGAAGAGATAAGAAAGCCTTCCTAGGTGATCAATGCAAAGAAATAGAGGAAAACAACAGAATGGGAAAGACTAGAGATCTCTTCAAGAAAATTAGAGATACCAAGGGGACATTTCATGCAAAGATGGTCTCGATAAAGGACAGAAATGGTATGGACCTAACAGAAGCAGAAGATATTAAGAAGAGGTGGCAAGAATACACAGAAGAACTGTACAAAAAAGATCTTCATGACCCAGATAATCACGATAGTGTGATCACTGACCTAGAGCCAGACATCCTGGAATGTGAAGTCAAGTGGGCCTTAGAAAGCATCACTACGAACAAAGCTAGTGGAGGTGATGGAATTCCAGTTGAGCTATTTCAAATCCTGAAAGATGATGCTGTCAAAGTGCTGCACTCAATATGCCAGCAAATTTGGAAAACTCAGCAGTGGCCACAGGACTGGAAAAGGTCAGTTTTCATTCCAATCCCAAAGAAAGGCAATGCCAAAGAATGCTCAAACTACTGCACAATTGCACTCATCTCACAGGCTAGTAAAGTAATGCTCAAAATTCTCCAAGCCAGGCTTCAGCAATATGTGAACCGTGAACTTCCTGCTGTTCAAGCTGGTTTTAGAAAAGGCAGGTTTACCAAAGATCAAATTGCCAACATCCACTGGATCATGGAAAAGGCAAGAGAGTTCCAGAAAAACATCAATTTCTGCTTTATTGCCTATGCCAAAGCCTTTGACTATGTGGATCACAATAAACTGTGGAAAATTCTTCAAGAGATGGGAATGCCAGACCACCTGACCTGCCTCTTGAGAAACGTCTATGCGGGTCAGGAAGCAACAATTAGAACTGGACATGGAACAACAGACTGGTTCCAAATAGGAAAAGGAGTACGTCAAGGCTGTATATTGTCACCCTGCTTATTTAACTTATATGCAGAGCACATCATAAGAAACGCTGGACTGGAAGAAACACAAGCTGGAATCAAGATTGCCAGGAGAAATATCAATCACCTCAGATATGCAGATGACACCACCCTTATGGCAGAAAGTGAAGAGGAACTCAAAAGCCTCTTGATGAACGTGAAAGTGGAGAGTGAAAAAGTTGGCTTAAAACTCAACATTCAGAACACGAAGATCATGGCATCCGGTCCCATCACTTCATGGGAAATAGATGGGGAAACAGTGGAAACAGTGTCAGACTTTATTTTTGGGGGCTCCAAAATCACGGCAGATGGTGGCTGCAGCCATGAAATTAAAAGACGCTTACTCCTTGGAAGGAAAGTTATGACCAATCTAGGTAGCGTATTCAAAAGCAGAGACATTACTTTGTCAACAAAGGTTCGTCTAGTCAAGGCTATGGTTTTTCCTGTGGTCATGTATGGATGTGAGAGTTGGACTGTGAAGAAGGCTGAGCCCTGAAGAATTGATGCTTTTGAACTGTGGTGTTGGAGAAGACTCTTGAGAGTCCCTTGGACTGCAAGGAGATCCAACCAGTCCATTCTGAAGGGAATCAGCCCTGGGATTTCTTTGGAAGGAATGATGCTGAAGCTGAAACTCCAGTACTTTGGCCACCTCATGCGAAGAGTTAACTCATTGGAAAAGACTCTGATGCTGGGAGGGACTGGGGGCAGGAGGAGAAGGGGACGACAGAGGATGAGATGGCTGGGTGGCATCACTGACTTGATGGATGTGAATCTGAGTGAACTCCGGGAGTTGGTGATGGACAGGGAGGCCTGGCATGCTGTGATTCATGGGGTCGCGAAGAGTCGGACACGACTGAGCGACTGAACTGAACTGATAAGTATTTTATTTATTAACTTTTTGGTAATCATCACAAGAAATGGCTAAGCCATCTGTCATCATGTGTCCAAATGAAAATACAGTCATTGGTTTCTTAAACATCCCTCTTTTTGGATAGTCAGGTTGGTTTGATATTCATTGTTATAAATAACATTGTGATAAACTTCTTTATGTGCTAAGTTATTTCTGGATTCAGGAATTTCCTAAAGGATAGATTTCTGGAAATGTGACTTCTTCATCAAGTGTTAAGAATAGCATGTTACTTTTCATGATTACATGGACATTGGCTTGATTCTTTGATGATGAATCTATTACAATTAACAGGTTCTAATCAAAATCCAAAATCATATGTAAAACATGGTCCATTTAGACTTGGGCTTCTCTCCAGACTTCAGAACTTGGTGTTGCTACTGTAATTATTCTCCTGTGTCTTGAATGCTGTATGGCTGCAAACATTGAAATGTAGGCAAATACACACAATTCTTCCCTGAGTGATTTCTCATGCAAGAGATGGGAGAAGGAAGAGTAAAATAAGTTTAAAAAAAAATACTGAGTATCATCAGTTCAACCTTCTTTGCCAAATAGCTTAAAAAATTGTGAAAGCACAAATAGCTTGAAAATTTAGGAAAGTAATTCTTAAAACATAGAATCTTCTTTTCGTCTTATTCAACTGTTTAAAAAATACAGACTTTCTGGATTATGCCCCCCTTGTAAAGCTCCTTTGAAATGACCCCTACACAGAATGTTTAAACGCAGTATTAAAAACCTTTATGAACAAAGAACTGCTACTGTTGTGATACTGCTTACTTTATTTTTCTCCTTTAGAAACTCACCTTTGTAAATAAAATATGTTGGTATTTTTTATTCATTATACTGTTTCAGACCGTTTGCTTTTCACTAACCTTTTATTACTGTATAAATATTTTTATATGTTGTTATGAGTGCATTCTCCTATTAGTTTCAGATTCTGTAGTGTCATAATCACACAAAAGGATGAAGCACTGATTATGCCTCAGATAATGTAGTTGTTAATGATCAACTTAATGTTAAAAGCCATTACTGCTCATTGACATAATTCTGAGAACATTATACTGTAGAAGTGCACCTTTTGTGTGGAAACAGAATGACAAAATTGAAATGTTAAAAGTTGAGTGTCTGAATAATAGCCTGTGAAATCATTTAGACAAGACCATTGCTGCCTCTATTGTTCAAAGACTAGAGAGTGACAGGATGAGACAAAAAGGAGAAACACCACAAGGGCTCCACTTGCAGGTTTGAAGGGAGATGGAAGATCCCTGTTTGCTGGTTCCCCTCTCTTCCTGGAGGATCTTCGCCTAACAGCAGAGCACCCTCCTCTGGCCACTTGCCAAAAGGGGATGCCTGCCTCATTTTTGATTGGCAGGAGTGGAGCCAGGCAGCGGTTGCTGCAAGTGCCTGGTAAGGAAGTTTCCAATACAGCGTTGCCTGAAAGTGACCAGAACAAGTCTCCCATGGTTTCCTCCATGCTATCTACTCAAGGGTTTCTGGTCATGAAGCATTTGAAAGCTAGAAAGATGCTTTAGAAAGCCACCTTCCTAAAGAACATGACAGTTCACTTGGGTGCTTTGCATACTGAAGTCTGTTTTCTGTGGTATCCTTGGTCTATTTTTGAACTGGGAGATGGGGGGAGGTCAGAGTTTAGAGAGAGAGAAGAAGGTGTGTGTATGTGGTGGTGTGGGGGAGGGATACGTATGAGCCCCATGCTTGTTTGATGGAGCCAATGGGACCTAAAACAGAGGTGTAATTCCCTCCTGGATCATTTCATGTCACTCTTCTATTTGCAAGGAATCTTGATGGGCCACTTACTAATGTCCATATTTGGTTAGTCACAATAGCAACCAGGTGAACAAATATGAATGGGTTACAACTCATTCATCATTATCACTAGGAACAATCCAAAGCTTATGATCTGGTTACAGTAAGTGAGTGACAGTTATCTTCATGCAATATTAATGTTACTGTAAACTTTCTAAGTTCCAGGCGCCATTCTGAATCTATATTAACAGGGAGACTTTGCTAAAGTAGGCACATGCAGTAGCAATGCACACTGGTTTCAGACTGTCAGAGAGGAAGAAATAGTAATTGTCTTACCACAAAGGATACAAACTCATGTCCATAAGGTACTCCAGTTTTAAAGAAAAGATCCAATTATGTTTGCAATTGCTGTTTAAGAAAGCATATACATTACCATATGTAAAATTAGATAGTCGATGGAAATTTACTGTATGATGCAGGGAGCTCAGTTATGGTGTTCTGTGATAACCTAAGGGGTAGGATGGGGTAGGATGTGGGAAGGAGGTTCAAGAGGGAGGGGACACACATATACCTATGTGCCTGATTCATGTTGATATATGGCAGAAACCAATGCAACGTTGTAAAGAAATTTCCCTCCAAATAAAAATAAATGAAAAAAGAAAGCAGTTTGTTATGAGTTTTAAAAAACATTTCTATAAAAATTGATTATTTAAAAAATTTCATTTACATTAAACTTTTAGAGTAAATTTTTTTAAAGGATAGTTTAAGATTTATATAAAAACCACAAAGATAACACAGAAAGTTCCCATATATGTCAGATACAGTTTCCCCTCTTATTAACCTTTTGGAGTAATATGGCATATTTGTTTTAATTAATGAAACAATATATATGTTATTGTTAAGTAAAGACCATACTGTAGTTTATTCATATTTCCTCTGTTGTTTTTCCTAATGTCCTGTTTCTCTGGAACCCATCCAGGATAGCACAGTATATTTAGTTGTCATATTTCCTGAGGCTTCACTTGGCTCTTACAGTTTCTTAGACTTTTCCTTGTTTTTGATGATTTTGACACTTTTAAGGAGTGTTGGGCAGGTATTTTGTAGAATGTCCTGCAATGGGGGTTTGTTGGAAGATTTTCTCCATTGTAAACTATTTTTTCCCTAGGTAATAGGTAATATTTTGATTAATATGTAATACAAATAATATTACCTATTTGTAATAGGTAATATTTTGAGACTATGCAAGCACTTTTTTAAGGATTATTTTGAAGTGGCTCCTTTTTTCATCATTTGGTGGGTCTAGATCAATCTCATCTAAAAATTATTCTGGTAATTAAATAATACCTTAAAAATATATTGATATTAGATTTTCTCCAACAAGTATTGATCTGTTGATAGGTTTCTAAGAAATGTTGATGCAAGATAGAGCATTGTGGAGGCTTCTCTGGTGGCTTAGATGGTAAAGAATCAGCCTGCAATGCACGAGACATGGGTTCAGTGCCTGTGTTGTGAAGATATCCTGGAGAAGGAAATGTCAGCCCACTCCAGTATTCTTGCCAGGGAAATCCCATGGCAGGCTACAGTTCATGGGGTCGCAAAGAATCAGATACGACTTAGCAACTAAACAACAACAACAGAGCATTGTATTAATTAAATCAAATAATGTGGGAAAATACTAGGTTGACAATGGGAACAAGAGCTTCTATAAACGTATTTGGGATAAGTAATAATAGCAAAGTACCTAAAGCTAGAAGACAATGGAGCCTAATACATGTCAATATAGATATCTATCAATTTTGGTGAATTTTTATTCATCAACATTTAATTCTTTGATTTTTTTTTATTTTATTTTTAAACTTTACATAATTGTATTAGTTTTGCCAAATATAAAGACTTTGTTAGCTTTCGTCTTTAGAATATTTTATTCTGTCCCAAGAATTCTATTCTAATGCTATTGGGAAGTTATTTTATTTTACTTTTTGAGAATAAGTTCTTTTTATTGAAGCATAGTTGATTTGCAGTGTTTTGGAAAGAGTTATTTTAAAACTAGGCCCATTGACTAATAATGAATTAAAGTGTATTAGCACTAACTGCATGGGGTCCTAATTAGAAAACTACTTTGGGAAACAAACTACTTTGGGGAAAAGTAGATGTAAATCTTTCTTTTGTTTTGCAATTAGATTATTTTCAAAGTCAATATTTATAATACCCCTCTGCTTGAATTCTCCATGCCCTTTAATTTAATGTCTGGATATCTGCTTTGACCCTTACCTTCTCTGCTATATCATCCTCTTCTTTGAATAGAGTTGATTTGACTCAATTGTCATATGTTACCCTTCTCCCTCAAAAACTTCTTGCCTTATAGATACATGTATTGTCTTCATTGTTTATGATTTACTTTTTGGATGCATTTTTTAGTTTTTCTTAATTGTTTTATATTCTGATACTCCAAATTAATGTTTTAAATTCTTTCCTTACACTCAAATTATACCCAACACCCACTCAGTTTATTCATTCATCTGCCTCTGTGTTAAGGTAATACATGGTCTAAGCTAAGTGTGAATTGCAAAGACAAAGATGTCAGATTTCTGTTTTCAAAAAACTGATCCCATTCAGAGAACATTTTCAAGGTAGCATCCTCTCTGAATCTGGACTAGCTTTGGCATGAGAGCTCAGAGTTTGGGGAACCAAGTTATGTATGGTTGAAATACATAAAATAGGCCCCATGAGGATTTAAAAATATTTCATTTTAGTGGAAAAGGAGATGAACAGGTTCTATTTGTCATTGTTCCATTTGCTAGAATTTAAAGGTCTGTGTGAGTGACGAAACAGAGGGAAGACACAAGGAATGAGAGCAGGAAGGAGGCAGCAAAAGAGAGGGTACAGGGGGAGGTGGAGCCATAGTCTCGATGGAAGAAACCCCAAGATGTCGAGTAGCAAGGGGAATTGGAGAGGGTAAGGAAGAATTCTGCGGAGGGACACAAAGCCAGTGAAATTCACTGGTTCCCTTTGACAAGGTGGAAAGAAATAGCCTCAGCCTATTTGTATGCTTCTGAACCCTGGTTCACCCACCACTTATTCTGAGGCTGTGGGAAATCCAGATGCAGTTGTTGTTCTCATCGAGCTACATTAGGAACTGTTCCAGCCCCTGTAACGTATCAGGAGGCTGCGTTGGCAGCAAACAGATCCACTCCTAATGTAACTTGAGGGGAAAGCTTAATGCCTTTGTTCTTCCATTTGAATTTTTTGTTTGAAAGAGCATATAGATTATTTATAGTCCACAAGATAAACCTGAGGGTCTTTTAATAAACTCATAGATTATGTTGCTCAAAGGAGTTTATTGAAATAATATCTGAATTCGCCCGTGACAATGGCATTCCGTAAGAGTTTATGACTCTATCCTGTGTGGAATAGGATTTCCCACCTTACCCCAGGGTATCTGCGTATCATTTCAAATTCAAAAGGAAGATGAAAGAGTGACTTTAAGTCACTACACCAGCTTCTCTCATAATTTTTTTTTCTTAAAAACAAAACAATAGACCAAAGCAGGTAGATGACAACTGATTAAAAAAAAAAGCAACTAGGAAAGAACCTAAATCAACCAACTGCCTTCTAAACAAAGTAAGTTTGAAGACTTTGATTAGCCTTTTGGGGGGAAAATGTGAACTTTTCTGGTCAGCATACTAGGAGTTTATGGGTTTCGCTTAGATATGATCCAAGAAAGAGCAACAAGGATGTAAAAATCCATGTCATCATAGCCAGAAGCCTTAATTCCACCTATGGATATATTTATTTATTCTTGGATGTGCCTGAAGGGCTCACGGTTGTGTGAAAGTGTGGAGTTTTCACACACCACTCATGTCACCATCATAGTTCACCCCCACACGTCCTCAGGGAACTGTTGCCCCAACTCTGTCAGATCTACAGTTGTTTCCCTTTTCTTTAAATTAAAACACTCCATTACATTGTATTGTTCAAAGTCCAAAACTTTTTAAAAGTTCCTCAATTTTTGTCTCTCTTAGCTTTATTTTTCCTCCCATCAGTCCTTTGACCTCACATTTTCCTCATTCCTGTCACAGGCCCATCTTTGCTCCAGCTGTCTCTTCAAATCTCATGTCTCACTTGAAATTTCATTTAAAATCTCTAGCCTCTCCCTGTCTTCCCTGCTCATTTCTCCCTTGGCTACCATTTATTTAACTTTATAGTGACATTTTCTAACTCCATAAACCTTCTGAGGTAACAATTTTTATGAAACACACATGATCCTATTGTATTATTATTTTTCCCCAACAGAGAACATAGCCAGAAAAGAACAATGGAGAATTGTTTTCTTTCAAATAAGACAAATTAAATAACAAAATCAGAGAAATCTTAGAGTGAGAAGGAATTTTTAAAAATCATCTTGTCAATGCCCCTCATTTTGTAGTGAGGAAACTGGGTTCCGGTACGGTGGGGTGATTTTCCCAGGGCGACATGACTAGTACAGCCCAAAATGGAGCTGGTTCTCTTCTTTTTTAGCCAGGTTTCGTTTCCATTTCACCTTATTGCCCTTCTTAGGTTGCTTGTCTTGAGTCAGAGGTAATGCAACCACGGTAATGTACTTGGAGGGAAAATTTCCAGAGTGGTTTCTCTTATTCAATAAGTATTACTGAAGACTCACTCTGAGCACCATTTTGGCACCAAGGACACACGATGAGTCGTTCCAAGTTTCCCCCCGTGGAGTTTACATTTAAGGGAAGGAGACCAGTGATAAATAAACAAGAGCATATATAATGTCAGGGAGAGGTAGGAACTGTGAAGGAAAATAGAGCAAATTAAGAGAACAGAAAGTGAGCAAAGGAGTGTGCGCAGGTTGGGGTAGAATGTTCAGGGTGGACCTTGGTGACGACGTGACAGGAGAACAGAGGTCTGAATGAAGTAAAGGTGTGACCCACTAGACCGTATGGGAAAGAACATTCTGGGTAAAGAGAAGAGAAAGTACAAAAGGCTTGGAGTGCCAAAGGTCAGTGAGACCTTTATTACACACACAAATGAGTTTCATTTTGAGAACATAGGCATCGCTTTCAATTTACCCTGTGGGCTTTTTAGCATGTATCAAGAAACTAAAATGAAGAACATTTCAATTTTACAGACTTTTTTTAGGACTGAATTTTACCAGATTCACTAGTTGGCCATCTCACTTGTTCTCTGACTGTCTTTAATTGTAGGAACCCAGAAAAAGGAATGTATCTTTTCCTGTTACAAAGACACATAACTAAACAGAACCATTCTCCTAAGTTTAGCTTTAAGTGGCTCTGTCAAAGAGACAGATTATATAACTGACACAATCAACCACTTCTTTGGAGTTGACTACTGGCTTTCCACATTGCAACCCAGAGGGAATGCCGCAGGGGACTTTCATGAAGCCAGCAAACTGTCTCAGAGAAAAAGACTCAGTACCAGGGTGGAGAGGGGAGATTTGGGCAGGACTGCTGCTGTTTTTGTAAACCTATGGTCTGGGATCCCCGGTCTCCTAATAAGGAAAAGCCTAGCCCATTTTGACCTTTACAGCCTGTTGCAAAGTCATTGCTGAGCTATTATTTGAGTAGCTTGAGGTAGAATAATGTTCAACTCAGCTTCCTGGAGCTGCATTTGAAATGCAATTAATTGACTGCTGTTAGTTGTCAATTAACATTTATTATCAATTAGTTCATCAAATTGATTAGTTGGCAGGACCTTAAAGTCTAAATGCACTCCTTTCCATTATAAATATGTCTATAAGAGTAAAAGCTACTCACTAATTGATGTCAAACTGGAATTGCTTATGCTGGACTTGACTCTTGTCCATACTGCATTTTAAAATCTATATCAAATGAACTTGGCTAATACATGTGAGGTTCACACTTTTAAAATGTGAGTGTTGTAGCTGTTTGGGGGGAGAAATCAGTAAATATGCCACGTGGAAACTTTGTGCTGATATCAAATGTCATATTTAACATGATTTTTAATTTCATAGTCTCGTATCTAGAATGATTTTACTTTGGAAAAATGCATCCCGTTTCTCCCAGTTGCTGAGATTTTTGTACACATTGAAATAATGTCTATCAGTTTCAACATTTTATGAATCAAATAGCAGGATGTAAGCTTTCAATAGCTATCTAGAAAAAGTTAAATATGTGTGTGTGTAATCTGCAACTCCTGCTATTTGAAAAAGAGGTATATACATTTTTTAATCTCTTCTCTCCCTCAAAAAACTTATCTAGAATATACCCAGCATTCTAGGGTATTCTTTATCTATCTATTATCTAAGACTAATTAAATTTTGAATTTCCTCTTCCATCTCTCCTTTTAGTTGAAAAACAAAAAACCAAACAAAAAACAAAAAACCAAACCAGTTATACCATCACTTAAAAAGACCCATTCTGTGTGTGTGTGAGAAAGGAAAGCTTACAAATGTTTAGCCTTCAGCGTTGGATATTTTGTCTTATTTTTGGTATAACTTAGAATGAAGCATGGAACAAAACTGAAAATCTAGCCCTATTTATTTAACAAAACACAAGATACCTACAAGGGATTACTCATTTTTATTGCCTTTGTACAAAAGGATAATTCCTGCCTCCTCCCATCCCAAATTGTGACCTAAATATGGCTGAAATACTCAACATGTGACCTGCTTAGCACTGCCTGCCATGGCCTCGAGCCACAGCAGGAACTCTATTAGAGGGAACGGCACAGATGCTACCAGATGGCCAACATATTGTCCAGAGATGACCCATGTATAATTGCAGAAAGTTCAATACATTCAGGTTTTGAATTTAATTGCATTGACCACCTTACCTACTGCTGCTGCATGCTTTAATTTATTTAAGGTGGAAACATAGTTTAAGAGAGAATGAGGAACTTCCTTACAGTGATACCTTCCTGCCTTCTGCCAAACACCAAAGTGCCTAAAGATGTGATTGCAGGTGTTCCTGGCTACCTGAACCATGAACAATCTGTGAGATATTTGCTTGGGTTCCAACAAATAGAGAATTTTTGCTTTTAATCATCTTAGCAATATTGCCTGAATGCATATACATATATTTTCATATATCTTTCAAGATATTTTGGTGGGGCATGCAGACGATGACAGGGTAAGATTGTGTATGCACTGCCGCTTTAGCCATCACTGTATTGTTTGTATAAAAAGTTGGTTGAATTTTTCTTTGCCTTTCCCCCACTCCACCTCAGTTCTAGCCATGCGAGCTACCAGTCTGTGATCTAGTCCCCATGAATTTATATTTCCAGTACTATATTACGTTGGAGGGAAGGCAATATTAAATTAATTTTGCTGCATATGCAAATATTTAGTCACCTAAAAATAAGAACTTAGACTTTAGTTACTATGGATTTTTGAACCTTTTCTCTTCTAAAGGAAAAATGGCAATTATATGTTATATGAAGATAGAGAACTATTGTTTCAGTTTCCTCTTTCAGGCTGTTATTTCTTAAAATGTTTCTGCTAAGCAAATGTAATCACGATGGCATGCGTTATTAATTCAAAATAGCTTCTCAAATGGCTCAAGCTCGGGGATGGCAACATGTCTGTTGCGATGTCATTTGTCATAATTCTTTGCTCTGATATCGTGCCTTTTCTCCAAGCCACTCACATCCTACATTTGCTTTGTGTCTATATTCAAGACAAAAGATAAAACCTCATTTTGTTAGAACTTTCCAATCTATCACATTGTTTCATATTTACACTATAGGCCATCTACCGATAGATCTGATTGGTTTCCTTGATATGTCCCAGAAAGAGAAGTTACGAAATAGACAAGAAAAATTACATTGTTCTGCCACAATCTGATCTGAGAACAAATTTTATGGTGGAAGCCATTTTACATTGCGATGTTTTTCTGAAACTTGTCATCATTAATTGTGCTTTACAAAGTCCTATTTCTTGTTTAAAATCTGAATCCAAATCATTATAGCAAAAAAGTCTATTTTAACTGCTTCACAAAATCTTTAATTTTTAAAATAAGAATATTTTCTCATGAAAACACTTAAATGTAAGACAACTGTGTAGACAAAAACACCAATAATTGTAGAATTAAAATGATTTCCTAAGTCATTGTTGTATGATGTGGACTTGCTAAGAAGTATTTTAGGATGCCACAAACCCTATTGGGTAGTGTTCCTTTAAAAGCAGAATGGCAGCTGCTCTCAAAAATGGAGTGCACCCCCCAAAACTTGCTGTTTATTCATATCCCAGTTAAAGCTGAAACAAACAACTGAAACTAATCACGCTTGAAGTTGGGTATCGCCTTTGTGAGCTTTATGAGCCTATTTTTCTGAAATTAGAAATTGCCTGAGTGAAATGTTTCTAGCTAAACTGCTTTCTACTGAAGTCATGATTTTTACAGTCAGATAAATGCCCCTTAAGCTCCATTTATGTAAGCGTCAGTGACATCCAGTGGCTAGCAGGCTGATCACAAGTGTGTCTCCCTGCCATGCGAGGGGCCCATGGTAGGGCAATGGTGTTGGAATCCACTCCGCATTTTGATAATGCTGTTTCTACTTAAAAAAGTTGATTTTATCAATATCAAATGGAGTCCTTTGATTAGGATGACTAAATATCTCACCGAACTTTGAAACAGCAATGATAGAAATGAGACTTGAAAATGGAAAATCAAAATGCACATAGGGGCTGCATAGGAAATACCCTTGCTTAGAAAACGTAATTAGCATCCATGCTAAACCCGAAGCTTGAAACTCTGCAGGTGTTATTTAGAAATGGTTCTCCGGGAGCTTACACAGCTTTCAGTTATACAAAGAGGACTTGTAAATTATGGTGAGACTTGTTCATTATGCAGAGTCGGATGGTGTTACCATTAATGTTTCAAACACATATGCTTCATAAAATGGTCCACCTTAATTTGAAAAAGGTATGACTTGCAATTATGTCAGCTACATAAATTTGTTTGCAGACAGTCAATTCATATTGATCATAACCCGACCTTACGATGACCTTGAGGAAAGGTAGTCTGTGACGCGTATAGATATTGGGATCAATACCAGAGTGCAATTGACTACACCTAGTTACTGATAAATGATGTAAAAAGGTACACTATTTTCAGAAACAAAGATAATAACCGCTCATTTAGTCAACTGTTTGTAAAGGTTTCATATTGATACATGTAGTTATAATGACATCCTCGGGCATTTTCAAATGGTGGAAAACAATAGGGTGCAAAGTCGCTGAACACATCAAGTAGAAAGAATCATTACTCTCAATTCCAAAGAAGAAATTCCGGGTTATTTATGTCAACATTGCTGAGAACTAGGGCACTCTCTAAGCCATGCAGAGAGAGCTCACGCTTCCAACTGCTGTTTTGCTTCAGTTTTCTTCTCAACGTGCCAGGTCTTGTGAAACGAAGCACCCTATTACACAGGAACAAAGCCTCCAGGACCACACATTGTACGTTAGTACTACCCTCTCTTGCATACTTGCAGTGGAATTAGTTTGCTATCCACAGGTATAACCAACTGTAATCATGAGAAGGAGAGCATTTGGTCTCAGCACATCTGCTCCACGTTGATGCATTCCCCTCTGCTATGGAAAGTTAAAAGAAAGGATGTTAACAAAAATTTCCCCAAATTGTTTCTTTCTCTTTGCTGGGAATTCCACAGAGTGAGCACTTGGCAAGTTATGCAGAACCTAAGTAAATAGAGTCCATTGGCAAAATGGTAACAGGTTGTGCAGCTTAATTGGAGGAGAGAAGTTCAGGAGCCAGCCCGGTGTCTGCTGCACCCAGTTGGTAAATTGTGCCTGTGGTGAGAACAGAGTGATTTTGCAGTAAGCTCATTTTGGGTAACTAGTCAGCCTGTACTGTGAGCCAAGAAAAATGCGGATTGGGTTTCAGTGTGGTTTTTTCCCCCCTTTTTTCAGTGTAAAATATATTTCTATATCTTGAGCTTTGTTTATCTTTTGCTAGTATGATTTTAAGAAATCGATGCCAGCACTCTGATATTGTCTTCCTAAGCGGGGAAAACGCTAGGAGACATTTGTGGTTATTAAAACCTGCAAACACAAGGAAAAGGCTTCTGTTCACGTGGAGTCCACTGGAACCTTTTCCCTGAATGCTTAAGTTTCTAAGTTGATCCCTGCAGTTAATCTCCTGGTCACATTTCTCAAGCCACATGCTTTCTTCACACAGTCTTCTGTTTTTCATGCCATCATGTCACTTGCTACCTCCTTTTGCCTCTTAGATGCTCATGAAGCTATTTATTAATAAACCTGTGTTTTCAATACAGCACTACATCAATAAACCTCCAAGTGGTTCCGTTAGTCAGCATTCTGGGAAATCCTATGCTCTATTGAAGAACTGTAAATCTCCATTATTGCTTCCCATAGCACAAATAAAGAACACCATTTTACCTCCCTGGCATCCTCTGCTAATTTTTAAGGGTGAGTGCTTACGCTGGCATAGGCGCTTTGAGGTGCTGAACTTTGTGTTTATCTGCCTTGCTGGGGGTGGGGGGCGGCGGGGGCGCGGGGGCTTCACTGCTACTGAAGACACTCTAAAACATCCATCGTCAAAGAGCATACTAATTTAAAGTATTAAGGACCAAATTGCTTCAGGTCCCTTCAGCCTTCCTCTTTCCTGAATATCTTTAATCGAGAGTGACAGGGGAATTCTGGACTTCAGAATTTTCCATTTGGCAGCTGTTTTATTTGATTGCAGTGTGTTATTAACAGACACAAAGAAAATATCAGCATTAGAATGATAAGAAGGGGTTTTCATATATCAGAGAAAAGGAGTAGAACCATCTTTGTGTGTGTGTGTGCTAAGTGGCTTCAGTCATGTCTGACTTTGCGACCCCATGGACTGAAGCCTGCAAGGCTCATCTGTCCATGGGATTCTCCAGGCAAGAATACTGGAGTGGGTTGCCATGCCCTCCTCCAGGGGATCTTCCCAACCCAGGAATCGAACCCACGTCTCTTACCTCTCCTTCATTGGCTGGCAGGTTCTTTACAACTAGCACTACTGGAGAAGCCCCAGAATCATCTTTGGTACCAACTAAAAAAAGTTTGGTATTTACTACCTAAAAGCAAGGTGATAATTACATTTTTGCACAGCCATAAGAAAAGATTTGGCCAGTGCAAGGTGTGGCTTCTTTCTATTCTTATGATTTCAGGAGACAGCACAGTGGAAATGAGATGAAAGGCAAGCTCATGCAGTGCAGGAGGCAGCTGGGAGGACTGTCTGAAACTGGCTTTGCCTCTCAGCCTGGGCTTCCCTTTTGGCTCAGCTGGTAAAGAATCCGCCTGCACTGAGGGAGTCCTGGGTTTGATCCCTGGGTTGGGAAGATCCCCTAGAGAAGGGAAAGGTTACCCACTCCAGTATTCTGGCCTGGAGAATTCCATGAGCTGTATAGTCCATGTGCTACCAAAGAGTCAGACACAACTGAGTGACTTTCATTTCATTTCACTTCACTGGGTTTCCTCGAAGGGTCCCTTTGAAAGCTACAAGTGCTATCTATTTGACAAGAAGTATCTAATTTTTCATAGCACCAAAGGTGCTTTTTGTAAAGCAGATTTAGGAATCCTTAAAAAAAAAAAAAAATTAATAGTAGTCCCTCAGAAATCCTTCCTCACTCTGGGACTAGTCTCTTTATATCTGTCATCTCCAGCCCACTGTGTTACAGCTCATTTGAAGGATACCACAAGCAGCTCTACTGAGAGTCTGACATGGTCCTGCCTTGCCTGTATCTGCTGCCTTGGCTCCGGGCTCTGACAAGGGCTCTTCCTGCCTGCCTAGATGCTAACTGCATTATCAGGGCACAGCCCTATACTCTGCTCCAGATCAAGTTTTGCTGTCAACCTTTTACCTCAGTTTCACTTTTGGTTGGTACCTCCACTAGATCAGGGAGCACTCAGCTGTCTCCAGGGCTCTGTGAGTTCCCGTGCACCCATTGGTTCTCTGCCGACTCTCCATGGGCTAAGTCACCCAAGCTGATCTCTTGCCTGCTTCTCTGAACAATCATGCACCATCCTTAGCTGAAATTTGTCTTTAAGATTTCACTTCAGTTGTATGCACTCCTCTGCCTCCTCTCAGTAACTTCCATGGTCCCTGGGATTCTAGGGTCTATTGTGGTGCATTCTGCATGATCTGCTTCCTAAACAGTCTCCTTGCTTCAGATTGCTCCTTAGAGCTCATAGCTCTTTTAAAACTCCAATATTTCATTCAGTCGGAGTGATTCTATGTGTTGGATTGCTTAATGATGAATCCCTAATGGGAAAATGAAATGATATCTACATTTTAATAGGAATGATGAGAAGCCTCAAAGATCTCTTCAGCATTGAGGAGGTAGAGAAAGGAGATTATTTTTAGACATTGGTGTCTTGTAGTAAGTCCAGATATGTGTAAGGTCAGTCACCTGCCCACAATACCCCAATAAGTCTACAGATGCCACCATAATTATGTTCGGAACAGCAGCAGCAGTGGCAACAGCAGCAGAAGACAGTTGAGTAGATTTTAACTGAAGGCCACAGGCATGTGACATATGATTTAGACCCGCAACCTTGCTGGATTCCTACTAATACCTACGTTCAACAATCTCAGCTTGCTACGAGTGTGTCCTGAATTGTACCTTCTGGTAATTCAATATCATTATAAGTAAATGGAGTTCCTTTGCCGGGGGCCCTTCACTCTGACAAGGATGGATTGTCCTCGGTGAGAGAAGATACTGAGGAGAGGTAAGCTCTCAATTACACTGCTCACCCCAGCCATGCCAAGCAAGTAGGAACACCCAGCAGACATGACTGTTTTTCTAGGACTCATGCCTTCAGTCTTTTGGTAACACTGGATTCTGGGTCTGGGATCTCAAGTGCTTAAAGACACAAGGAATTTTTTTTAAGGCAGATTTCCCATTTATCACTAAATGAAGTGGACTCTGAAGAAGAAAGCCTTAGGTAGATTTTCTGCTAGGTTCTATCTGGTGAAAAAAGAAAAAAAGAACTTTAGATATATTTAAAAAGGCTGCAAAACTGCAAAAGCAATAATACTTTACTATATTAATTAATTTTGAATTACAGCCGAACTCTTATATAAGTGCATATGACATTCATGGTAATGTCAAATTAATTCTTTATGATCAGTGCTATTGCAATCAATACTAAATGAATTCATAATGATAAGATACTTAAAATAAAGAGTTACCACAAAAACAATAAAAAACCATCATCATCCAAGCTAGAGCACACTAATAAAGTATTAGCTCAATAAGTTGGTGCTATCCATGACAATCAATGGTAGATACTTAATTTATTTCTGCTTGCCCATGTCTTGCTTTTCCTGTAAGGGCTGTGTAAAAGCTCAGTCTTTTGATTGTACTGTAAATTGTATAACAAAGAAGAAATACAGTACTCTTATTAAATAATTTTGCTGTAGCACTTCCTTTATATGTCACTTCTCCACCAAAGATCTCAGGGCTTATTACTCACACCAATTGACATTCCAAACAGATTCCTTTTGCCTCTATTTCCTCCTCATGAGAGTCATGTAATCTTTTTTTTTCTTAATTTTTTCTTTCTTTTTTGATCTCCTCTCTCCGCAGTTTTTTCATGTGTGCATGCGCGTGTGCTAAATTGCTTCAGTCGTGTCCAACTCGGTGTGACCCTATGGACTGCAGCCTGCCAGGCTTCTCTGTCCTTAGGATTCTCCAGGCAAGAATACTAGGTGGGTTGCCCATTCCCTTCTCTAAGGGATCTTCCCAACTCAGAGATCAAACCCCTCCTCTCCTGTGTCTTCTGCACTGGCAGGAAAGTTCTTTACCATTAGCATCACCTGGGAAGCCCTACTTTCTTTCATAGATGGGGATATTTGCAAGTTGTATTGGGGCAAATCTTGAAAATGGCTATACTGGTCTCTACACTTTTACTTTTTCATTTTAATACTGCCAGAAGACATTGTAAGGACTAGGAAGTAATGACTGTATTGTATCTGTCCTTTACCAGCTGTCAAAGAATCAATCAGTTATGAAGTTAAAAAGCAATAAAGATCTTCCTCCCTCCCTCCTTCTATTCCTCTTTCACACTCTCCCATCTTCCTTCCCTTCCTTTCTTTCTTCCTTCCTTCAATTTTAATAACTATTTTGAGCATCTCCACATGTCAGGTATATGCTGTGTTTTGAAAATACAAACAGGAAAAAAAACATAAGCCTTACCTTCTAGATCAGATAGAGTCATGGAACATGTACTGAACTTGGCATCAGATCTGGGCCAAATTTTAACTCTTTCCCTTTATTCACTGTTTGATCTTAGGCATTGTGACAGAGACAAATTCCATTTCAAATTCCTCTTTCTTGGGAACATGAAAAGCTATACTTCCCAGCAACCTTGCATTTAGGTAGGATTGAATGACTAGTCCTGGCCAATGAATTATACATAGAAATTGTACGTGTTACTTCTGGGGGAAGTCAATGAAAAACTCCTATGTTATTCTTCACTTCTCTCCTTTCCAACTTATAAGGTTGAGGTGTTAGAGCCACAAAGCAGAAACTACCTGGAAACTAACTAGAGTCACTGTAAAGAGAGAAGCTGCCATGGAGAGGTACCCAACCTGTGAGTAACTTTGTGTGATGGAAAAACAAACTGTATTTGGTTCTTTTGTAATTGCTTGTTTCTGAAGCATAACATAACCTATCCTAACCAAAACAGGCATTTAACCTCTCTTAGGATCTGCTTCTTCACAACAGGGACAATGTATTGCTTACCTACATAATGAAGGTATTGAGAAAATCAAATAAGATAACTAACACACAACATACAAACTGTTTCAGTCAGAATTATGCACTGATTCTCTTTGTCTACTCTTCAATTCCAGAATTATAACTCAAACAATTTCATAAGTTCCATTTGGCCGTGGTATATGATTAGTACAACTCCAGGAGATGTTGTTTAACTAAAAGTTTTATCAAAAACCAAGTGGTTTGTTGAAGATGGTGAAAGGTCTCTTTTTGTAATGGGAATTGTATGTAAAGTACCACCACTGTGGGCCATGATCTCTCTCTTCCATTTTTCTTCCTTAGGGCCTGATGAAACTCTTATGTGCTTTTCTGGTCTGGAGCTTCTTGAATGGGTTCCACAATCTCTACCCCATAGTCTACCCAAGATGTCCAATATTTACTTAAATGTTTTTGTTGCTAAACTTAGATTTTGTTAGTGCACTTACTGAAAATACAGACTTTACATGCCAAGATTTTAAACATCTATTTTAATAGGAAGTTTTTGCTTCCTTCCAAGAGTCTCTGCACATTTAAGTTCTGGCTGTGTTTGCTGCCCACCTCCTCTGAGAGTTGGGTCGTGTTCTCTTGGTTGACTTTCTCCTTTCCATGAGAATTAAAATTCCATCCAGGTACAAATGGGATTTTAAAGCTCTCCTGATGGAAGAATTTCTTTCGCTAGTACTTAAAACTTAAAACTGAGCCACTGCCCCACCTCCTACCCTATAATGCCAGATTCTTTTGAAAGTGGCATCTTGAATTGGACTGTTGCAATCTCTACAGTTTAGTTATGAACCCTATGCAAATGCAAATTTAACTCAGAATTATCATGTAAGTCAGTGATAGATTTAATTCTCAGTCATTATAGAATTAACTGAGTATGTGTGAATTCATTCAGTCATATAGTTATTCATTCATTCATGCAATGTGACATTTCTTGAATACCTACTATGTGCCAGGTACTAGGCACTGGGCAATGTATTAGTAAACAGTCATTTGTGTCTCTGAAGTCATTTTGTTTATATTCAAGGAATAGGAAGCAGATGGTAAACATTAAACACAGGATAAGTTTAGATTATAAAAGGTATAACACGGTAGAGAGACTGAACACGGAATTGGTGCTATTTTGGAAAGGATAGTTAGAAAACACCTCTTTGATATAAATGATGTATTCAGCTTTAACCTGATTAATGAGAGAACTATTTCTTCTTATTAGTTACCGAAGGCATTATACCTATGGCTAGGAGTTTTTAAGGGCCCATGAAAATATTTTGGATCTGAAGAATGTCATTTTCATTCATCTATGAAAAGATTATTATAAAACTGAAATAAAAATTATTTATGTAAAGACACACAAAATATCTTAATCAACTGTAACTCAACTGTTCTTATTTTCTATAAATTCCATTTCATGTGAGTATGTTTTGATATATTTGATCTGATGTGCTTAGAACTCACACAGATCTCCTTGGCTGAGAAAGAGTTCACTGTGTAAGGATCTTGAGGAGGAATATCACAGGTGGTGAATATATTGAAACAAGAATGTATCTGATGTGACTGAGGAATAGAAAGCAAGATGTGGCTAGAAAATAGTGAGTGAGGAGAATAGTAGGAGATGAAATTGAAAATATATAGTTTCCAGATTGTGATAGTTTTGTGCAGAGTAAAGAAAGTAGAGAACGATGCTTCTCAACACACTTTTTTTGTTTGTTTGTTTGTTTCAGGGTTGTGGGTGTTAACATGTGTGTGCGAGCACGTCTTTCTTTTTGCACAGGTGTTTGTCTGTGAAAAGTTGAAGGATATTAGATGTTTTCTTATATACTCTGGATATTCCTCTACATAGACATAGCCTTTGCCTTCACTCATATTCTTAGGCCAAAATATTCCACCTTATTTCCTTGTATTTACCATTCGTGAACTGAACAAGAGCACCCAATAGACTAATTGACTTTACGATGATAGATTCTTGACTTTCAGGCTGAGCCCCAATTATATTTGTCTTGTTTTGCTTTATCACACGTCAACGTGGCTGGTTCCCAGACGAGGGAGAATTTCAAAGTCCTGGGGAACTCATAGGGAAAGTGGACAGTCATGAAATGGAGGAGCCAGTCACCTCTTCTTGCCTTGTCTTGGGACCAATTTTCCACTCTAGAGCTCAGGCTCAGTGTGGTTGCTCCGAGTGCTGTGTCATTCACACTTATTTTATGATGATATCCAGTTACCACTGAATAAGAAAAATATACTAAAATAATTGCTTTATCAGGTATGGCTCAGAACTTTCTTTTGTACTATTTGAGGGAGGAGGCTGGGGCGGTTTAGTGCTTTGCCTGCCAAGTCACAGAACATCCTCTGCTGCTTTCTTTTTCTCTTCAATTGTCATTGAAAATAACTAGTCATAATGCCTTTGTAAGCCCTGCCTGGCCTCAGCTCTGCGTAAATCATGCTCCCAGACAAGGGCCCTTGGTTTAGAGGCCCCATTGTGGGATTGATTTAGGTAGAGGCGGGATCATGAATAAAGAACACTCACCCTCTTCTTCAGAGGCAGGGCGAGAGTGCCGGGGAGATCCCTTCACAAACATCTCTTTTTCAGCACCAGTATTTGGCTAAGAGCTTTAATTTCATTAAACAAATGGGGGCTGGGTTTTTCCATGCATCTCAGCCTCCTTTTAATGTGTAAATTACATAGGATTTGCCACTCATTACAATGGTGATATGATTATTGGCCTCAAACAGACCACACTGCATCAGCCCCCAGTGATAGGTCAGCTAAGAAGTGGCATGTGTGGGAAAAATTGGATAGCACATGTTTTCTGATCACCAGTTCTCCGGAGAATTAAATTCACAAATGTGTCTCCACTTGGTTTATGCAGAGTGCTTCGACAGAGTTGACTTCTGGGTGGATGTGATATCACAGTAGGGAACAGTGTGTGTGTGTGTGTGTGTGTGTGTATGTTAGTCAGTTATGTCTGACTCTTTTGTGATCCTATAGACTGTATGTAACCTGCCAGGCTCCTTTGTCCATGGGATTCTCCAGGCAAGAATACTGGAGTGGGTTGGCATTCCCTTCTCTAGGTAATCTTCCCAACCCAGGGATCAAACCCTGGTCTCCCACATTGGCAGGCAGATTCTTTACCATCTGAACCACAGGGATGTCAGGGAACAATGCAGTTATGGGGAGAGAGCTGCCTGGGGGCCAGAAGCAGTGGCCTAGGCAAAGCTTTTGGCATTTGGAGGCTGAAGCCACAGGCTTGGCTGTTTGACTGAAGACAAGTCACCCAGCTCCTCTGAATCTGTTTCCCTATTCACAAAATGGGTATCATCATGGCCCTGCAATTCCTGCAGGTTATTCAGGAGCTTCAGTTTTTTGAAGCTCTGTTAACATGGGACTCTGCTGGGGACTATCACTCTGATAGCCTCATTTATTCTTAAAAAAAATTTTTTTTTGTTTATTTTATTTATTTGGCTGTGTCAGGTCTTAGTTGTGGCACTCGGGTCTTCACTGCAGCATGTAAGATCTTTTGTTGTGGCTCTTGGTCTTCTCTGTAGTTGCAATGCTCAGGCTTATTTCGCTCTTGGAATGTGGGATCTTAGTTCCCTGACCAGGGATTGAACCTGTGTCCCTTGCACTGGAAGGCAGACTCTGGACTGCCAGGGAAATCCCTCACTCATTCTTTAAAGTAACACTCAGAGGTACCTCTGGCTAAGCAGTTTAAGGAAAGTTAAATCAGCCATTACAGCTTCTCCTAAATGCTTCTGAAGGCATGGCATTTTGTGAGAAACTTTACCACTTGCAAAATGCTACAGAGTATGTCTGTTTCTCTTGACCTCTTCATAGAAACCTGCAGTGCACGTTAGCACACTTAAGACCCTGAAAACCTCCTTATTAAGATTCTCATAGAATTTCCTATGAGACCACCTTGCCTCCTGTCCCACCCTAACAAGTGTGTCAACTCAACTGCCCAGGACCTAAGTCTTGCATAAAGGCAGTGATATCAGGTCTGGTCACTTGAGGATGAAGAGGTGGTAGAAAATCCGTGGGTCCCTGTAGGAAGAATACTCTCTACTTGGAAGGAGCCAGCAGAAAAAGACACTCATAGAGCAAGTATTCCGTGAGTTCATAATCACAAGGGAAGCTCATCTGGCAGAACTACAGTTCTATTTGGGCAGAAGGAATTCATTGTCCCCTCCCCACCGAATGAAAATTCGTTCTACTTTTTCCTATTCATTTATTCACTTGGTAATTTCTTTATAAAGCCCAAATATACCCCAGCTGTGATCTATATCATGTTAGAAATTTATACCTTCAGCCACACAGCATAGTTCTAACACCGCCATCTTTTCAGAGTTGACTCCATAGAACACTGGGTCAGAAAGAAGACTGTAAATGTTTCTGATTTCATTGGAAATTCTGGATTAATAAGTACATGAAAATGGTTTCTTTTAATACAGGATGTCTCAGTGCTTTGAGTGTGTGTGATTCTGATGAGGGCAGGGTGAGTGGTGATAGCCTGTGACATCTTCCAAGCTGTAAATTTATCCAAAGAACTCTGTGTCAAGGGAGCAAGTTTTGGTAGCAACGGCAACCTCTGAGAGTTCTTATAAGAAACAAACCAGATATGCTGGAAATATCACCTCCTACAGTATACACGTGGTAGAGATTCAGTAGATGATGTTCTCTGACATCTATGGGAACTGAGTAGGCTTAGCCTCTCTACCTACCTTTATGTCTGCCTTGCTTTCTGAACTAGCAGTGAAGTGGGCTGCTTCCTTAGTCCTGGTTCCCTTCGTCATTCCCCTCTGGGAATAGAGACAAGCTTATCTCTCACCTACTCCTTCCCCTTTCCCCAGATCCTGCCAGTGGACTGGAGCTGGACCGTATCTATTACTTTGTCCATTGACCTCTTTGAATAATAGCTCAGGTTAGATTCTCAGCTCCTGCTAGATGCTGAGAATGACTTTCCCCCCGAAAAACGTGTTAGCCCATCTCACATTTTGATCAGAAATTTCAGCGTCATGCCAGCTTGGACTGGTCTTGGGCACTCTCTCCATAGGCAGCACAGAATGGTCAGCCCCTACCTCTCCAGTCTTGGTTCACTCCATCCATCCATGGAGAGCTTCCAATCTGCCACATGGCCAGGTTTTTCTGGAATTGGATTATCTTAGAAATGCTCTAGAGTGTTGTACCTGCTTTAATCCAGTGGCAAGTGGCAGCACTCGGCTAAGACTCTGCTCTCTAGACTACTGAGTGATTCTCTGTCCTCTCTGCTAGCTCAGTTGATTCTTTCCTACTTCATTCTCTGTTTGCTTACTAGAAACAAAATGTGACTCATGTGCAGAAAAGTTTTGCCAAAACTTTCACCTTTTTATGCATACTAAGATAAATAAAGTGCCATTTTCACGACCTTTCTGTATCAGGGAGAATAAATCCTATAAAACTCACTCTTTTGAGCGATTCGTGTCTGAAATCATGGTTGCTTCCATAAGATTTGGGCTGAAGCCATTCACAGGTGAGCTCTGAATACCAGACTTACTCCCAGTGGAACACAGCTTTTGACCAAGAGTTTTCCTAAAGAAACAGACTTGACTGCCTCCAATACCTCTGGCAATGATCCCAAGGAATATTTAAGGGTGAAGCCATTTATATGACACCTGGCATTAAGGGCTGGATGCTGAAACTGTGTTATCTATTGTTTGTTGTAGGCTTCTCCTTATGGTGTGGTTTCTTATAGATTTCACCTTTACTGGCCTGATTGACCATGATCCTGCACACAGAGGCCAATAGTGGTCTCTGGGATCTCTGAACCTTGTCTGGGTGGAGTTGGCATCACACCCTACCAACAGAAGTACAGGATAAAAACCTCAGTAGTTGCACTCTTATGCTGAGACCAGTTTAAGAAAAAGGATATCAGAGGAACAAACCTAGGGTTGGCAATAAAATCACTAGAGGTTGCTGAGCATGGTTAACACATGGAACAAGGAGAGTGACCCACTGAATCTCAAATAGCTCAAGTTCTAAAATCTGAAGAAGTGGGGGAGGTGGATAAAAGGATTAAGGGATTGTGATTTGGGCAGTTCTTAATATAATCTAGCCAGGAGATCTTCAAATTTCATTTCTGTATCCAAACTCTAAACAAACAATTAGGTTTATTTCATGTAGAAAAATGATGGTGCTCATTACTGGAGGGACAGAGAAAGGATCCCCTCCTCATCCCAGTAAAATGTAAGTTTTGATAATTTATTTATATTCCCTTAAAATATTTGTGACTAAGGATGTGGTTAAAAGCCATGGAACAAAACACAGCTAAATGACCTCCTCAGAGAGTAAGCTTATGTCTTTGGTCTTAACTTGTATAGAATCACACTAAGTGAACAATTTTTTCCTGTCTGCATTCTGAAAATTGAAGTGATTGTCCATTGTCAAGCAAGGGCTTCATTCTTTGCTCTAAACTACTGATGAATTTTATAAATTCTTAATCAAAATCTTTGAGGGAAATTATATAATGCAAAATATTTTTATTTCATTATCTTCCTCGAGATCAATGAGTTTAACTTTCAGTCTTACTGCCTTCTGAACTGTGACAGATGGTGTAGGTGGCAAATATTACACATTTGGTAAGAAAACATCATGGATATAAATACCCTTGTCTTTTTCCCTCAGATCAGTGGAGAGCTTTAAGAACAGGATAAATACCCATCTGCCTGGAAAATTGCCTGGAGGCAGGGTGATGGACTAGATGTCTCAGATTCCTTCTAGCCTTCTGATTCAGAGCTCCTCACTGTTGCCAAAAGAGTTAGTTCTGGTGGGATACATCCAGGACTGCAGACCCTTCTGCCTGTGTACATAAGGCCTGGAAGATTTTTCATTGAGATTAGCTAAGAACAAGCTTTCCTTTTGATCTCTACAGAAATATTGCTGCTTCTGAAATGTGTCTGCTCTATGGACTTGAAGGTGTGGGGCTCTAGTGAATGATGAATGAATGAAAGTGAATAGATCTTGCTGGAGATGAGGATCACCCTTTCAGGGGCCCCAGTGTCTTTGTAACTTATGTGTATGTAGGGGGCTTGGCATGGAGCCTAAATACCTAAGCTCACCTACCAGGTGATAAACTGTTGGGGTCATTATGGCAGACAATTTAAAACAGTTAATGGTACTCTCATCTGCAATATGGTCTTACAGTGGAAGCTGGGAGTCTCAGTCATGGGCTAAATGTTCTCATTTACAATCCTAATGAGCAAAGAGACAGCAGTATGCTTTCATGTTGATGTATACATGTACGTGCGTGTTTATTTTTGTTTTTATTTAATTTTCAAAGCAAGCCATACTCTCCTTAAAACATTTTTAAGAAAGCAGAAATGTATGAAGACTAAAACAAAAATAATCCTAAATTCCCCAAACCAGAAATAATCACTGTTGACAGTACAGCATACGGTAGACACGCAACACTTGTGAGTGGACATACTGAGCACTTGAAAAATTGATGTATGAACCCATTCCACCATACCATATAAGTTGTCTCTGAAAAATAGAATAAATTACAATGGAAAATGTAAGAGTCCATTTCAGAGCACTTGAATTTTTCACTTGATGAGTAGTTTTCTCACTCTCTGGCATACAAGCTGAAAAAGTTTTATGAGTTGCTTTGTGTTACTTCCTGGGTAGGGAAGTGATGAACCCGCTTATCAAGCCCCCAGCTTCCACCAGCACCATCGCTCCATTACTGTTCTAGACTTCTGTTCTTGGCACTTCCATTATCAGTAGTACTGGCTGGTTTCTATCCAAACCCATCACCCTTTCTTTTCGAGAATTTTTGAAAAGAAGTAGTGTTTTCTTTTAAATAATTTAAATCACTTTGCAGAGTGTTACTTGATTTGTAACAATAAAATCATCTCGAGAAGTGGCTGTTGGTTGGTTGCCCAATTACATTTGTACTATATGTAAATTGATTCCTCCACACCGGGGCTGTACACTTAATATTTCAAATTCATACATCTGCAGTGCAACTAATTTATATGTTTCATGGACTTTGAGTTGCTCATGATTAGAAAACTTGCAAATGCATATGTTAGAATTTTACTATTTTTCTCTCTTGATTACTTTTTCTAAGTCTGTATGTGTGTGTTGATGTACCTGTGTGTGTATTGTATGTATAATTCCTGCATGTTAGATATTTTACTTAAAAACTTTCAGTGGAATATTTTTCCAGTTTATTGCTAATGTCAATTATTTTATTTTTGATTAATTGATTTATTATATGTTGTCTCATCCACCAAAAAGAGACATATTGCAAGAACAGGAAACTTTTTTGTATGTTGTACATTGCTATGTCCTCAGCATCTAGAATAAATGCTAGCACATAATCATGCTCAATAAATATCAGATTATTGAATAAAACATTGACTAAAGTATTCACTGGATATACAATTATTGACTGTTTAATTTTTTCTTATAAAGATGTAACCAAAGTTTATTAAAATGTCCTTTTGTTGTTGAAATTACTATTATATAATTTTTTTTTATCACAACCAATGCTCAGGAACAAAAATTGGCCACTGCTTTTGATTTTTCTTCAAGAATAGATTCTAGTAGTGGAATTGTTAGGTCAAATCATAATTGTGTTAAGTTCTTACAGCTTAATATATTTTGCTTATTTCCCCCTCAGAACACTAGTATAAATTTTACAGTCTCACAAACAATGAATGAAAAATGTACAAAAATGTACATCTTATCATTTCCTCGCTTTATGGAGTAACTTTTGAACTTTCTTAATTCTAGAATTCAAAGAAATTCCATTTGTATTATGGACATCAGATTAGTCAAGTTATCTCTAGGTGCTGTAACAAAAACTCCCAAATCTCAGTGCAATGAAAGTTTTTCTCTAGTTCATGGCATAGTCTGACCCAGCTTGAGTGACTCTTCTGGGCCACTAGTCTCCAAGCAGGGACCTAGAGACTCAGGGATTTGAATTCCTTTAATCTACCATCACCAAGTATTTCACTTCAAGATGGATAAGAGTGTGTGTGTGTGTGTGTGTGTGTGTGTATGAGTGAGAGAGATCAAGTGGGATGTTTTACGGCCTGGCTAGAAGAGGAGTATAAAATTCTGACTACATCCCATTGGCCAGAACCCAGTCATGTGTTCCCCCTCAGATGCAAGAGGGGCTGGGAATCAGAGTCTTCCTGAATATCTGGTCAACAACAGCATGGTATCTTGAAACAGATTCTAAAAATATCTTCTTTCACTTGTTAGATTGCTGAAGAGTGTAGGACGTCTGTTAGTAGATCTGATGGCCCAATTTTGATCAAATGTCTACACACTCCATTACCTGTGCCAGTGACCAATCCTTGGTCAGCAGTATTTGCAAAACAAAGACAAAGAAATAGAAGAAGCACCAGTCTTGTCAGGAACGTGGTTGCTTGTCCTGCAACTGAGGAGCAATGCTTTTCAATTCACCCACCTTCAGAGTTTGCTTTTGGTGTCCTGGGATGTTTCCAACTTGGATAATTGCATTCTGTTGATCTAAAATTCCCCTGTAGTTTCCTTCAGATGAGCTAGCCTTCATTTCTGCCCCTACACATGGTAGCATAGTGTTATTGGCAGCCAGTGATCAGTGATTGCTTCATTCCACAAAGAAGCTGGTTACATTTTACCACAAGGATCACAAGGAAAGTGATCTCTGGGTAAATACACAGAATCCACAGGTTTCTTTTGACCCTTAAGCGTAGAAAACATACATTTAATGGATTAGTAAAATTAGTGACTTGATACTCTAGGTGTTGGAAGAAATTTGTAATCTTCTATTGTATTATAAATTTAACTCTAGAAAATAAAAAAAGAAATGATATTCCCAAGAATAGGTAGTATCTCTTGATTCAGAAAATAACAATACATTTTCTGTTGTCAAATATGAGATATTATAATATCTTGAATAATATCT
This sequence comes from Bos taurus, assembly GCF_002263795.3. Lineage (NCBI taxonomy): Eukaryota > Metazoa > Chordata > Mammalia > Artiodactyla > Bovidae > Bos > Bos taurus. The sequence goes on from NC_037329.1 coordinate 52,907,253, forward strand.
ATGAGATCTAAACTATGGTAATCTTTAGAAATATGTTTGCCTGTATCCAAAATTATAAACTCTTTCTGTCATAGATTTCAATGGGTAGCATCAACATTTAGAGAACTACTCTTTTTTTTTTTTTCTCTCCCAGGATTATTCATTTTACTAAGCAGTCTACATCATCTCTAGCTAAATGTTGATGTGTGTTAAAATAGTAAGTGAAAGTCGCTCAGTCGTGTCTCACTCTTTGCGACCCCATGGAATAGTCCATGTTCTTCATGCCAGAATACTGGAGTGGATAGCCATTCCCTTCTTCAGGGATCCTTTCAACCCAAGGATCGAACCCAGGTCTCCCTCATTGCAGGTGGATTCTTTACCAGCTGAGCCAGCAGGGAAGCCCTTAAAAGAGTAACAGACAGTATTAATTTTCATCCAGAAATGAAATATTCTTGGTGGTAGGTGATTCTGTTAAAAATTTAAAGTCAATTTTGCAATTATAAGGTCTTTTAACAAAGTATGGGAAAAATGTGCTGTACATTGGGGTGATGAAAACAGGAAAAAATATGACTTGAGCAATTATTAAGGGTGAGCTTGAAACTTGTGGAGATCTTTTATTTTTGTCTAAAACAATATTTTAAGAAAAATACAGGCTTATTTCTGATTTACGAATTTCAAAGCTCCCATAGCCAAAGGAGGGAGATTTTCTAACAGTAGGGGGTTATCCTATTAAAATTCATCATGATTCTCTTTACAGAAAGAAGTAAACAAGAATCAATTTTCTTTAGTAAAGAAGTTGGCTGAGATGCAAGTTGATCTGGTACAGATTTGATAGATTCATACGAAACGTCTACAAAATAATTCAGAATCAGAATCTACCATTTATAGGGACTTCTTTCCCTTTTCCTTTTCTTGAGCAGGGGGAGAGGGAGAGAGGAAATCTGTGTTAGGGAAGAAAAGGAAAGCCGCCTAGCACATACAAAAGGATTTTATAGCTTTTAATTCTGCTAAGCCACTGATACATGGAAGATGTGCAGTACTGTAATTATCTGGCTAGATAGATGTAATTGTATCTATCAAACTAAATAGAACACTGTCAGATGACAGCCAAGATTGGATTGTCTTTAAGGGTCAGACAGAATCCTAGAGTGACCTCACTCCTTTCTCACCAAGCCTGTTTTCTGAGTCTTTGATGGGGACCCATTTTGCTAACCATCTGAAAGCATATACAGTAACACAGTCTTTTGCTTTATGCCAACAGCCTCCCTAGAGAGCATGCTCAGTTTCCTTGTGCCTGGGGGATTAAGCCTGCCCAGGCCTCCCTTGTATTTGAAATGTATGATATTGATATCAGTGCTTAGGGAGAATCAGGCCTCTGCAATGAACAGATCACGCCTGGCTCCATGAAGTCTATGTTGCATGGAGAGAAGCATAGACTGGGTGGAGAGGAGCCAAGTCAGCTTTAGCTCTGGAAAGCAAGTATTAGGTAATTAATTAAAGAGTTTGTTTCCTGGCCTGGTCCTTACTATTCAGGACGTTTTCATGGGCTAGATAAATAGTGGTTTTACGTTTGATATATCAGCAGATCATTGCCATCTTGAAGGTGCATGCTGGGCTATCCGTGTCAGTGCTTCTCTGAGATGCTGTCTTTAAAACCAGCATCCACCCTTCTCCCCCTTGCTCATTTATAAGCAGTTGGAACCTATTTTCATGGAGTTTCTCCAATCAGGATCATGTCCAAACCATTTGGGTTTTTTTTGAGCCTTCCATACTATATTTACTGTGTTTAGTGAAAAGCTGGATTCTCCTCGTGCTAAGTAGCAAACCCATGATGGTTGAAATATTCCACCCGTCCTGCCGCATTTATGGGAAGAGACAAAACACACAGAAAGATGTGTGGTTATTAAGTGAGCTACTTCGTTTCCCAGTTCTTTCTTCATTTCCCAGGGGTGCATTTTCGGTCATCCTTTGGTGACTTGCTGCCACTGAGTCTTAGGTTCCCACTGTTGGTGGTTCATACTTCTGATGGGAACAAAGCTCTACTAGAGGCAGGTCTGCCTCGTGTCTTATTGCATAAAAACGCCTGATACTCCTGCATGTGCTGTGTGTTAAGCTTCACCAGGTTAACGCCCCTCTGCCTGGGCTTTTGGAAACCAGTCCCAAATTGTCACATGGAAAGGGACATTTCAGTGCTGATTTTTATTTCCATGAGATTAAAAGTGAAACATGTAACCACAAAGCTGGTTTATGTCATCCCCCTGTCAGAGCCAGCAGTCATGCCAAAAACTAGATATTTGATAGGTTTGTGAGAGAAACAGATGCAGAAAGATGCCATTCCCACAATTTAGACTCCTTCTTATCTTTAAGCTAGAAAGAACATTCCAGATGAAAAAAACTATTTTATGGGCTTTAAAAAGTAACAAAGAAAACGTACAAATAAAAAAATACTAATTTAAAACTGATGTCATACTTGGGGACCTATAAACAACAAATCGGTATTCCTAATTTTAAAAAAGTCATTCAAGACATGCTTACTTGATGCTTACATTTATGCTGCATTTATACCTCAGCCATGGTGTTATAATTGAGAGAAAATATCTACAAGATATATTCACATATAGTAAATAGTATGTGGATATAGCAAGAAAAAAATATAGCAAGAAAAAAAATAGAGAACCATAAACTTCCAAAAGGCTAAAACATCCAGAAAGTATTCTCTCAGCTTTTTCGGGGGAAGCATTTTGCGTCCCATTCTTTTTATTTAATTCTGCCAGCTGTCTGCTAAACAAATCTAGCCAGGTGGGGCTTACAACCCATGACTAAAAAACCGCTAGTGCAGCTGTCCAGCTTGCCCGAAGGAAGAATTCAGACAAATGGCAGGAACGAAAAGATTGTTTTGTTTTCAAGAAAGTAGCTACTGTACCTTCTTTGGATTCAGTTTTTTTTTTTTTTTTCCCTCTGTCTGCTTAAGTTAATCCATTACTTCTTAAGGTTTTATATCAAATAGAAAAATAGCTTCACCTTTTAAAATTTTTAGTGTATTTTTGTTATAACAAGTTTATTATGATTTTCCCTTAAGTAAAAGCTGTCTTTTATATTGCCACCTGGTACTGAGTTGTCCTCTTTCTTTGCTTTTTTTTTTTTTGGTGGAGAGTTAACTGATTGCTAAATCTTTTTCTTCTCTCTCTTTCTTAGGAGAGAACAAGTTATTAGTGAACTATGAAATTTATTTCTAGATACAGCAGAATTAAATGTGGAGCTATTTAAAGGTGAAGGTTGGCATGGCTTACTCTTGAGCAGAGGAACAGAACAGGCTTCTTTGCACTGCATCATCGGTGGACCTCAACTGTGAATTTCTAGTCAGCAAATAGGCGCTTCATTTGGTGCGTCTGAGCGGAGGACCACAAGGGCTGCGCTAAAAACGACCACGTCGCCATCTGATCTATAACTCCATTGATGACAGATCCACGCGTAAATCACTCAGTTACTTTCCCCACTTCTTTGACATTTGTCAGTTCAGTGAATCTCAACATTTTCCTCCATCCTGCCTAAAATTATTAATATCTCATGAAAAAGGCTGATAGAGTTTATAGCCGGTTTCGGTCTTTGGTCCCAGCACCTGTTCCCGAGATGTGTCCCTCATGCTCAGGGTTAGGACACAGCACTGACTATAGCCAGACTTTTGTAACCCTCCATAGGGAAGTTCTTGGAATGCCAGAGTCCTGATGCCCTTCACAGAACTTAGCGATCTTTGACATGCAAAGTGAAATGCTTATCACGTCCGTGAGCCAGCTGTGATTTGTGTATTGGTTTAAAAGAGGATAAGACAGAAAGGGACGGTAGGACTTTGCTTAGCAAAGGCGCGTATTCTACAAGCTGGTGAGGCTGTTTGGCTAAACCTCAGAGCAGACTTGGCAAAGAGCTAGAACCAGGAGATTGACATATTCAGTTACCTTGTTCTGCCATTTATAGCGACACAAGGAAACAATGCCTGTAGTCTGAGCTGCACAGACCGAAATGGTATTCAGAATAAGCAGCCCAAGCCAGATGACTTTGTATAATAAGACACGGCTTGATATTGGCCTGGGTGCTCACAAACTAAAGAGAAAAAGAGGCCATTTTTTCATGAAGAAATTGAAGTGCTGATGCAGAACTAACCCTCAGTTTGTCATTATTTGATGAAGGAGTAATGGGGGATTTTTGTCAAAACTTGCATAGGTGAATAACAATAATGTGTCACAAAAGAGCCCTCAGAGGATTTACACATGCCTTGAAATGTTAGAAGTGAATAGACTGTGTAGAAAGGTATGAACACACCAGATCAAAAGAAGGAAAGCACCCCTTCCTTTTTGCCCTCCTTCCCAACCCTGAAGCCTGGTCAGGGGCCCCTGGTTTAACAGCATCCACCTTGATCCTAAATTTCTGCTTCCTTCCAGCATCTGGACTTAACTACTTTTGGACAGTGTGAGCAACCAACAGATTGCCACTATAGGAACTTCGTGGTTAAGCAGGAACAAACCCCAAGGAAAAAATTCACAAATATTATAAAGGCAGCATCATTTGCCCTTCGTGTACTACACTGATAAGAGACAACAAACATTCATTTAAGAAAGAACACTCCAAACACTAGTCATGTAAGAAGGGGTGCTTTGTGGAAAAAAATTAGGAAATCTCATAACATTTCCTCCTTTTTCCTTTCTTCCTTTCTGTATGCACATGCATATGAATCTGTTTATATTTAAAGTCTCTTTAAATACATCTTTAAATGCGGGCAAGGATTGCTTTATAATAGAATGCAGACAAGCAAATCCATAACGCTTACAATTTCTATATTTTCTCCATTTCAAGACTGACGAATGTAGATCCAAAAGAATAAATCATTTATACTGTGGAAAAAGAAAAAGTGTATGTGTTAGGCAAAGATCTTAGAAATCTTAATTTCTAACCATGTGGTGAGTACAAACTAATATGAGATGGAAAAGTTTTCTCTAATGTTTTCTCCATTAACAAAAACATTTAAAGTGGAACCAAAGATTTTCAGTATAAAGTAAGTTTCTAATTAATAGGATGATTTTCTCTTCCAGACATTCAGATATGGCATGTCTTTTTGTAAATAGTAGTTTCATGAAGCAAATGATCCTGTAATACAGTTTTTTAATCTGAAACATGGCTGTTAAGTTTGTCATTTTACATCTGCTTGGTTAAAGGGTATCAAGTATCTTCTTTAATTTTATGTCTTCTTCTGCAGCCTCCTAGGCTGTCCTAAGACCTGTATTGTAGCCTTCATGTAAGTGGGTTCCCTTTTTCTAGTTCTGCATCATTATCTCAGCCTTCTGCTGACTTCCAATTCCTAGGATCATGAACAGGATTTGAATATTTAACCTTGAAACTTCTCCAGGAAAAAATGAACACTGAATTTCTATAGTGTTTTAAAAATAATTTCTTCATAAATAGTGGCATGTTCTTAAAATTATTCAATCAAAACATACAGCCCATCTGCCCTATTAATAGCAAATAAATGTAAAGTACAAATTCTATGATTCAATACAAGAGACACACAAGACAGAAGGCTCTTACAAGACTTCCATGCTGTGCCCTTATTTTGGCATCTTTTTGATTATAATCTGGAAGACCAAAAGTATATTTCTGTATCATGCAGGTAGAAGTGAGAATTTGAGGCTCATTTACCAGTGTGAATTTTTCCAGTGTGTCACAGTTTCACAAACACCTGAGCTTTCTGACATTCTGCTGATCCACTCTGAAAGTTCAGCGTGTTTAAGCAACTGCACTGTCAATTCCCCTAACTTCCATATTTTCTTCAATCCTCTCTACTCTTTCTCCCTCCCTCCCCTGCTTCTCTTCTTGTTCAGGTTTTGCTTCCCTGCATTCTGTCTTATTTTCTCTTCTTTTATTTTTCTTTTTTTTCTTCTCTTATACTGTCCCTCCCCTTGTTGAATTCTGTAAATTGGCCTTCAGGTCAAGACTTTTCTTAATGCCGATAGATGTCCAGTTCTGGAAAGTTTTCACATATTCATTAAAATGTGGAAAAATAAAGTGCCAGCAATGCTGCCTATCAAAGAGCAGTCACATTACAGAAATCATATCTAATGATTTCATTTTCTATTGAACGTTCCCATCTCACAATAATTAAAAAACTCCTCCAAGCAAGGCTACACAGTCATGCTATTTGTGTTTAAGCAACCAACCTGATGTATAGATTCGACTTCACACAGCAATTACATATCAAGTCAGAATGGAGAGACAGACCTTCCCAAGTGTTCTCATGTTGTACTGTTTACAAGGCAGTCCTGTACTTCTGGTTTACAGCTCTGCTTAGATCCTGTTACAGTTATACTTAGATCTTTCTTTTGGTAAAATGAAATTTAATGAGAAGGAAAGTGTGCTTTCAGTTTGCAGAAGGATTTCTAGTTAAACTTAGGGTATGTAAAACCACATTCACCCCAAAATAAACAAAGTGTTCATTCACAGAAAGAACAAACTGTTCCCACCTGAATCAGAACGGAAGGAATTCTTTCTAAATATTTTTGAGTGTATCAAACTTAAAAATTTTTTTTTCCTGAAGCCAACAAGTTTCCTACCTTTCGTGGAAGTCCACCTTAAGGTCGGTTACAACTCTGGTGCACTGGCTGATCATTTGCAAATCCCACTGCAACAAACCAAAAGGGCGGGGCTCCTGAGACATCTGTGGACCAGAAGGCCTGGCAGAGACCGGCTAAGCTTTCCGTGGGACTGACTACTAGCAGCCTGGCTGCAGGAACAGTCGACCTGAGGTACTCCTTCCACATATCAACAGCTTGTCAGTGGTGGGCTGAAAGACACGGCAACTGCCGGAAAGGAAAGTACCTGCTGTCAGGGGAGCTAACCAGCTACCCTGCCCTCTTCCATGGTCAAATCTTTCATACAGAAGAGAGAAAGGAAGCCAAGTAGGAGAAAATGAGAGTAATAAGGCAAATTAAGTGCTTAAATTATGGCACCGGTTGGCTTTGGGTATTGGTATTTAGCTACATAATGAATTTCTAAAAATTCAGATCACATATAATTAGGTGTGAATAACTTCAGAAGAATTCAATCTAGCTGGGTCAGTGGTTCTAAGTGCACTGTTGTGGCATGCACACTTGTGATTCTTTGGGAAGTGGTTCACAAGTACTTTGTGATTAATAATTGTTGTCAACGGATTTACTTAAAAATAAATTCAGATGGAGGATTCAAATTTATTTCTGTAAGAATTTCATCCTCACTCACTGATATTCTTGAGTAAGAAGAAAGGGGAGGTATACTAACATCCCAGGGATCACATAAATCCTTAAAGGTCTGTGTAATATTGTCCCACTTGTGAATATCATTCGCCAAGTGTTTTTCACAGGGGACAAAAGCCAAAGGCTGAGATCCGTTGCATTAGGATTTCAGTTACTACTATATTTTATTTGTTCATATATATAATCAGAACATAATAAAGAAAAAAATAGACTCTTGTTAGTCACTAATAATAGTGATAGATGAAGCCTCAAAAAGATTGTCAGTTGCTTTTTCTATGGGCTGGATCACAACTAAATGTGCCCAGAATAGTCAGCAATGATGCACCCTCTGATCATTTCAATTCAGACTGAGTATGAAGTGCTGGAAAGTGCTATGATGATGAAGTAGAATTTATAACTGAACCTAAAATATGAAATCTGTGGATGGGCTCCTAGTAAGCAGTTGCTGTATTAAAGATGTCCTATAAAAAGCTTTATTTTATTAAAGTCAATATTGCTCTTGAGATAAGGAAGCCTTATTTCCCTCACTTTTTGCTGAGATTTAAAGCACTTGAATTTTACTGGCCATATAAAACACCTATAGAAATCATGAGCTGATATTATTTTAAATATTTATTGAGCTACTTGTTTTATGCCTGTCTTCTTTTCTAGAAAGTAAACCCCATGAAGACCATGATTTTGTGTTTACATTTTTATCTATAGTACCTACAACAGGATAACCCCTGAGACAAAGTGGACAGTCAATAACGTGTTGAATAATGTGTTCCTGCTTTTTCCCAGGAAAAGTCGGCATCACATTCTCATGGTCTCGGAATCGGGTACCCCAATAGTGAAAGTGAAAGTTGTTCAGTCATGTCCGACTCTTTGTGACCCCATGGACTGTATAGGCCAAAATACTGGTATGGGTAGCCTTTCTCTTCTCCAGGGGATCTTCCCAACCCAGGGATCAAACCCAGGTTTCCCGCATTGCAGGCAGATTCTTTACCAGCTGAGTCCCAATAGTATTTTCCATATCCTATCTTTTACAGAGCTGTTTGAGAGAGGTTGACTGATGTAGAAAAATCTGATACCATTTTCATTAGCCAACATAATCTTTCTGGTTTCTAGAATTATTTGGCAAAAAGAAAGCACAGGTTGAACTGGTTAGAAAAGATAAAGGATTCCTTTTTGCATTTTGAAGACTGGGGCTTTTACACATGGTTTCAAAGTTGATTGAGCACGTAAAGCTCAATGAAGACCAATCCTGCAAAAGCAAAGGAACCCTATCTGTTGAGTACCCCACGTGTGAACACACCACACCATAACCATATGGAAATAATAGCCTATATCGGCAACAAAGACTGCTATTTAATGAGAGCAGTGCCATTGTTCTTCCAAGTCTAATTTGGTCAACATCTAACAGTGCTGACTCATCAGAACTGAAAATCCAATAATAAATCACCACTGTGATTTAGCACTAATGCTGGAATTCATATCACGAACGATGTGACAGCATCAGCTGAAACTCAAACAGGTCTCTGAAAGGTGCATTTCATCAGCAAGCAATTTAATTCGTATCAAAGGAATTTTACTCCAAGTGAGTGGCAACTAGTTACTTTTGAGAGCAGTTAACTGTTGGGGGAAATGAGTTGTTTTAGTTTCCCATAAAAAGGTAATAATCTATAATCCTGGATGTTTTAAAAGTCTTTTCCTTAAATTCCAGAGCAAACAATATGAAATAACAACCCAATATCTTTGTATCTTAATCACGTTCGGTAACGAAGCCCTTTAGATAATTGGCACTGCCTCTGTAGTAGGCCAAACTTTCTTTCAAGTTACAAATACTCACAAAAGGTTTACATTATAAGGGGCTGCTGTGGAGATGTGCAGATTTAGTTTGTAAGTACAAAGTGAACATGCAAATTGCCTTATCTTGTGGGATTCACAAACAACCATCATTCAGATTGATTTAATACTTGGCTTTTTATCTTTAAAAGTGTTAATTAGAAAATAGGGACAGTTCTCTGAACACTTAAGAGTAATAAATAGATCAAAACAGCATCCATGCTTCTGTGATGGAACTTCTGAAGGCTTTGTAAAGGGATTAATACAATTGTCAAAAAAGACCACAGTATACATATTTAATAGTGTTACCAAGCTACAATTACATTTTCAGGACTTCACTGTTAAGTTTTTCAAAATTCGCTATCACAAAAAACTAAGATTTTGGACCAGATTGTTCGAGATTTTGAAGATACTATTTTATTTTAATTTTTCCACCTTGGACCTCCAAATGCACTCTTCTGGAGATGCTAAGCCCGCAAGATAGGAAGTTATTTAAAAAAAAAGGGCTGTAGAGTTGCACAAAGTGAAATTCAAGAGAAAAAATTATGATTCGTCCATTTTCCTTTGGATGAAAAGCATAAAATGCTTTGCTGAGAGTTTGTTTCTATTTTGCAATTTCTCTATAATCTGACAGTTAAATGTGTGTGCTGAGAAGTCAATCTTGGCTCTGCCGCCACCTGGCTCAGTGACTTCAGGCAAGTAGCGTTATGTCTCTGTGCTTTGGTTCATCTGTAAAATGTGCAAAATCTGAGTCCTTTTCTTCTATGGTCTTCTGGTGGAGATCAAATAAAATAGCATTGAGTGGTGCCTGGCCCTTGAGTAAGTACTCTGTAAGTTATGATAATTGAGGTATTTGCTAATGAATCTAAATGGTGATTTATCACCAGCCTTATTTACATGGTTATCCTATTACCAGCACTAAAAATACGTGTGAAGGCCTCTTCAAATTTATGTAGAAGGCACAGTACAGGGTAGGGGCCCTTGGTCTCCGTATCTCCAGGGAGCTTAACTTTCTTTCCTCTTCAAGAGGTGGACTCAGGGGTCAAGCCATCCACTGAACCACTTCCTTTCTAATGCCTCTATTTGAGTTCTATTACTGAGTGTGTATACTCAGTCGCTTCAGTTGTGTCCAACTCTTTGCCACCCCATGGACTGTAGCCTGCCAGGCTCCTCTGTCCAAGGGATTCTCCAGGCAAGAATACTGGAGTAGGTTGCCATGCCCTTCTCCAGGAGATGTTCCCAACCCAGGAATCAAACCCAAGTTTTTATGTCTCCTGCAAATTGGCAGGTGGGCTTTTTTTTTTTTTTTTTCACCACTAGCACCACCTGGGAAGCCTGTTTTATTACTACTATATTTTAATTCAATATTTTGATTTAACTAATAATACGTTACAGATTGTAAAATATTTAAAAAGTATACAACATCATAGAATAAAATTAGCCAGAAAAACAGGTTTGTAAAAAAAATTCTATCATTCCAGGAATTTTCTTTGCATCTTGTCTTTTTCCTTCTTTTTATGCATGCATTTCTTTGAACTTTTCTCTATGACCCCTTTCAATTTTTCACCCTTTGTGTTTCCTTTTCCTGACCACATCTTCCAAGCTCGGACTACACATGATCTCTTTTGAACTGGAGACTCATACCCACGCAGGCCTCCAGCCCCTCGAATTGTGAACGTCCCCTTAGTCTCCAGTCAAACGGCCCCTCCCTTTTCCTTCTCTGCCTGTTGGTCAGTCACACATCTGGCTGCCTTCGCAAAACAGTTTACCTTCCTCCTCTGCTTCCACCAACCATGAATCTTTTTCATTCCTTGTCTTACCTACTCTCCCTTAAAGATGACAGACAGATACTACAAGGGAAAGTTATAAGCTCTCATGGTTGGAGGTCACATGAGTTTCCATTATTCACCCTCACCCGAGTCCTTTCTTTCATTTATTTCAACTGCATTGAGCTTGTTTGAACACACTTCAAGGCCTGGTGATAGTACTATATATACATTATCTTATTGAGTTATTTCATTAATCCCTTACTTTCTTAGGCTAATCACAAGGGAACCATTATCCTCATTTGGCAGATGAGGAAATACATTTAGAGGGATTAATAAGTTGGTCCAAGGTTCCATCACCTAGAAAGTGGCCGAGCCAGAAATTGGAACCAGCCTGATTTGCCAAGGTTTTAGCCACTGTGCCGAGCGGTCTCTCTCCTGGCCTTGCTGTACCCTGGCCCTTCCTCTGATGAATAACATTCTAGCCCAGTATCCCCTGGGATGCCCCCACCACAAACAAATAGAACTATTTGGGAATCAGTATTATAAAGATCATTCTATTAAGACTTCTCCATCAGATCAGATCAGTCTCTCAGTCGTGTCCGACTCTTTGTGACCCCATGAATCCCAGCACCCCAGGCCTCCCTGTCTATCACCAACTCCCGGAGTTCACTCAGACTCATGTCCATTGAGTCAGTGATGCCATCCAGCCATCTCATCCTCTGTCATCCCCTTCTCCTCCTGCCCCCAATCCCCACCAGCATCAGAGTCTTTTCCAGTGAGTCAACTTTTCGCATGAGGTGGCCAAAGTACTGGAGTTTAAGCTTTAGCATCATTCCTTCCAAAGAAATCCCAGGGCTGATCTCCTTCAGAATGGACTGGTTGGATCTCCTTGCAGTCCAAGGCACTCTCAAGAGTCTTCTCCAACACCACAGTTTAAAAGCATCAATTCTTTGGCGCTCAGCCTTCTTCACAGTCCAACTCTCACATCCATACATGACCACAGGAAAAACCATAGCCTTGACTAGACGAACCTTTGTTCGCAAAGTAATGTCTCTGCTTTTGAATATGCTATCTAGGTTGGTCATAACTTTCCTTCCAAGGAATAAGCGTCTTTTATTTTCATGGCTGCAGTCACCATCTGTAGTGATTTTGGAGCCCACAAAAATAAAGTCTGACACTGTTTCCACTGTTTCCCCATCTGTTTCCCATGAAGTGATGGGACCGGATGCCATGATCTTCGTTTTCTGAATGTTAAGCTTTAAGCCAACTTTTTCACTTTCCACTTTCACTTTCATCAAGAGGCTTTTGACTTCCTCTTCACTTTCTGCCATAAGGGTGGTGTCATCTGCATATCTGAGGTTATTGATATTTCTCCCAGCAATCTTGATTCCAGCTTGTGTTTCTTCCAGTCCAGCGTTTCTCATGATATACTCTGCATATAAGTTAAATAAGCAGGGTGACAATATACAGCCTTGACGTACTCCTTTTCCTATTTGGAACCAGTCTGTTATTCCATGTCCAGTCTAACTGTTGCTTCCTGACCTGCATACAAATTTCTCAAGAGGCAAATCTGGTATTCCCATCTCTTGAAGAGTTTCCCATAGTTTATTGTGATCCACACAGTCAAAGGCTTTGGCATAGTCAATAAAGCAGAAATAGATGTTTTTCTGGAACTCTCTTGCTTTTTCTATGATCCAGCGGATGTTGGCAATTTGATCTCTGGTTCCTCTGCCTTTTCTAAAACCAGCTTGAACATCAGGAAGTTCACGGTTCACATATTGCTGAAGCCTGGCTTGGAGAATTTTGAGCATTACTTTACTAGCGTGTGAGATGAGTGCAATTGTGCGGTAGTTTGAGCATTCTTTGGCAATCCCTTTCTTTGGGATTGGAATGAAAACTGACCTTTTCCAGTCCTGTGGCCACTGCTGGGTTCTCCAAATTTGCTGGCATATTGAGGGCAGCACTTTAGTGGATAAAAAGATTGAGTGACTGGTGAAGATTTCCTATAGGAGAAGGAAGTTGTACTAGCTATCTGCTAGGAATAACTTTTAAAAATTTAATCACTTTTTAAAATTTAAGATTCTAAAAGGGGGAAAAAGAGCACTCTTGTGAAGTCATTGGAATAAATTTACATTAAAAAAAGATATACAGTAGATCTGACTTTGCCTGTCCAGGGCTAGATAAAATCAAGGTATGGACTAAGGTAGTGGTTCTAGCAATGGAGAGACTATTTCCTCCAAAAATACTTGTAAACTGTGAGAGAAATAGCAACAGAATGCATATTTGGGTAATCCGTCAAAAATGATCCTTTGTTTGGGAGGTTGAGTATCATCCATGGTCACTGTGAAAGAATGTATGCCACCAAAGACCTCTGGACTGGGATGACTGGGTAAGACTACAGTTTACCTGAGAAAGTAGTGAAAAGGTCACTGGCATGGGCTGTGTGACTGTGGGAGAAAGTCATGTCCATGCTGAGGATTGTGGGAACCATGTTTGATTCCCTGAAGACTGGTTGTGAGCCCAGTAGACACAGCCGCATACCCAGCACAATGACTTTAAGTTCACCTGATGGACTAGATGTTTACAATCCCTACTCTTACATCTCTGCTGCTTTACTCCCCCATCTGCATTCTATTTTCTTTGCATAGTGCTCTGGCTAAACTTGTGGGTGCCAAGCTTTCTCAACAAACTGTCTGTCTCCCGGCCCTCCATTTGTCTTCAGGTTGTCAATTGCAATTTTGATCACAGTTGAGTTTTATTTCGCACAGCTGTCCTCTCAGTGGTATGACTTGGTCTTCAGTGATTCTCTTCTCCACCCAACCCAACCCCCTCTTTATTTTTCAGTCTAACATCTTAGCTGCTACATTCTCTCACCACCTGTTTTCTCTCCAAAGTTGTTTTATTCCAGACAGACATGGACAGCCTCGTTGCAACTTTGCTAGTATCAATGGAAAGAAAAAAATTACCTGTGATCTTCTCATAAGTCATAGAAAAAGTATAAAAAGCATGGGCAAGTGTAATTTATCACCCTGAGCAAGTGGGCATGTAATTACTTGCAAGGCTGCTTTTAGTTTAAAGCATCGTTTTCTATTTTGATCCTTCAACATTTTCCCTGTGTAGAAGTTTTGGAGAATTTGGCCCATTTGTAAGTGCTTGGTGCTAGTGTGAGTGCAAAATCACGTGCACATCATTAGCCAGAGGGGTCTGCTTGAGCGTCTATTCCAGTTCTTCTTGGCTAGCATATTGGCACTGAAGTTTTTGTTGTTGCTCAGTAAACTATAGTGCAGGATGAAGTATACTAACAAATAGTCTTTAGGCAATTTAAACACCCAAATAACTTTTGCACAATTAGATATTAATTCTCTTTGGTGCTATCACTATTGCTGGCATACTCTGTGGTCATTACATTATGTTCATTTTTGTGTTCATTTAAGGGCTTCCCTTGTGGCTTAGCTGGTAAAGAATCTGCCTGCAATGTGGAAGACCTGGGTTCAATCCCTGTCTTGGGAAGATCCCCTGGAGAAGGGGAAGGCTACCCACTCCAGTACTCTGGCCTGGGGAATTTCATGGACTGTATAGGCTATGGGGTCACAAAGAGTCGGACATGACTGAGTGACTTTCACTTAAGGAAAACACTAAATAAATTTAATTTTTTTATATTTTTATATTTAATTTGTCTGGATTTCAAAACTTGTCTTTCTCTTTCCATCTGTAATGCCTTTATCCTTTCATTAGCCTGAAGGAATTTCTTCTTTAAAAGCTTGGATAGTTCTGGGATTGAACACTGGAAGCTATGGAGAGTGATTTTTCTCATCAAGGCATTTTGATTTCATTGAAACCTCTATTTGAAGTAGGGCAGGCTCTTACTTGAGAGGGTTTCTCAGCTTAGCTATTCTGGGCATGATCCAACATGGTCACTGATCCTCACCCGACTCATTATCCTTCAGGTCTAGCAACCACCACACTTTGAATGCACTTCCTTGAAAAAACTTAGGGGAAAGAAATTGATTGGCTCTTCTTGGCTGATGGTTTCCATTACTGGTTGTATCAATAAATATTCTTATGCACAAAATAGCCTAAGGCTATTTCCCATGCATGGACTATGATCAGGACAATTTCAGCTAAAACTGAGCATGACAAACTAACTAACCAACATATTCTGCATAGGGGGTCAGATTTTAGTTATCTGAATCAATGCATGGTAGTGTTGTTCTGCTTCTTCCAAAAGTCACTCCTTTTGGTTCTGGAGGTAATCTTATATCAAATAGATATAAGTAATGAAACTGCTTTGATACAAATGAACTCAAGAGACCTCCAATGCTGTTAAGTTTCTCTGTCCCATCTTTTTCTACCTTTAGAATTTCTCTTTCTCCCAGCTTATATGGACGATGGATTGAATTAACCACTAACTAGATTTAGCATATGTGTGTATGTTTAGGCACTAAGTCAGGTCCAACTCTTTTGCAACCCCATGGACTGTTGCCTGCCAGGCTCCTCTGTTTATGGGATTTCTTAGGTAAGAATACTGAAGTGGGTTGCCATTTCCTCTTCCAGGTGGTCTTTCCAACCCAGAGATCAAACCTGAGTTTCTTGCACTGGCAGGTGGATTCTTTACCAATGAGCCACCAGGAAGCCTCAATTGAGCATACTAGCTCTTGCCTGGAAAAATCCCATGGACTGGAGGATCCTGGAAGGCTGCAATCCATGGGGTCACTGAGGGTCAGACACAACTGAGCAACTTCACTTTTACTTTTCACTTTCATGCATTGGAGAAGGAAATGGCAACCCATTCCAGTGTTCTTGCCTGGAGAATCCCAAGGACGGGGGAGCCTGGTTGGCTGCCGTTTACAGCGCTGCACAGAGCTGGACACGACTGAAGCGACTTAGCAGCAGCAGCAGCCCCTGAAGAGCTGCATTTTGTTTCTAAGCTTCCTGGTATGACTCCCTCAATTTCTACACTCAGGAAATTAATTAAGTAGCAAGAGATCAGCTCCTATTGGGCTCTTGGTGCATTTGGAATAAAAGTGAACGAAGATGGTGATAATGTCAACTAAGTTGTTAAACATGCAATATTCTTAAATAAACAAATTTATTAAGCACTTACTTCATGACTTCCTGAGTGGTCCAGTGGCTAAGAATCTGCCTGCAAAGCAGGGGACACAGGTTTGATCCTTGGTCCCAGAAAATTCCACATGCCGAGGGACAACTAAAACCATGCACCACAACTGCCAAGCCTGTGCTCGAGCTCATGCTCCATAAGGAGAAGTCACCGCAAGGAGAAGCCCAAGCACCACAACAAAGAGCTGCCCCCACTCACCTCAACTAGAGAAAGCATGTGCCCGGCAGTGAAGACCCAGTGCAGCCAAAAAAAAAAACAAAAAAAAACCACAAATAAAAAGCACTGAGCACATGTAAGATTGTGTTCTAGGCAATCTGGTAGCAGGGAATTCAGTATGATTCCTGCTGTTACAGGTAACCTAGAGCACAGTGGATCTAGAACACAGGAATTATCCTCCAGAATGGTTGGTCAGTTGGCAACTTCCTTGTGGCTCAGACTGTAAAGGGTTTGCTGCAATGCAGGAGACCTGGATTTGATCCCTGGGTCAGGAAGATCCCCTGGAGAAGGGAATGGCTACGCTCTCCAGAATTTTTGCCTGGAGAATTCCACGAACAGAGGAGCCTGACGGGCTACAAGTCCATGGGGTTGCAAAGACACAACTGAGAAACTAACACTCACTCACTCCCTTTGGAAAGATTAATTGCAGTGAAGACCTGGGTCACTGTTCTGCAGGCTTGAATCTTACTGAAGGTAGTAGAGCAGGCCAACCCCTTTCAAATGACACAGTGCCCTGTTCATAGCTGCTTTGGAACAGACGTCCGGAGATGGCTGTGGGCTTCTGGCAAACTACGAGCATCTGCCTTCTATATTGGTGCTATGTTGCTTCACATGTCCCTCTTGGGCAAATGCATGTTAATTGAAAACAATGACACAATTGGGACTCGGTATTCTAAGAGTTGGAGATGTACTTCCTCAAGATATATGTAAAATAAAGTAGATCAATTTTAAGTTATTTAAGACACAGACATTTCTATATTGTTTGCATTTTATTTTCTGAATTTCTTCATTTAAAATCCTGAACAAAATTACCTTTGTTATATAATCATACGATTATAGTCTTTTCTTGAAGGCATGCTAAGTTCATTTCTAGCCTGGAAAAAGAGAACCGTAGAAATCTGGATTCTTTCTTTGCCTCTTATTATAGGATACAGGAGCCTAGTAAAATGCTAATAATATTTTAGTAGGAGAATATGGCACCTTTTATGGCTTAACTGCATTTAGGTGAAGTCATTGCTCCACATGACAACATGAGTTAAGATGAAATACACTCATTAAAAAACAAATTCCATCATGTCATGGGTAACTTGTGATCTCTAGCTTTGGAGTGTTAAGCCTTGCAGATCATGCCAGGGCCTACATGAAGTCTGTTATTAATAATAAGAATAAATTCCAACCCACTCCTTAGGTGGCACACTCACATCACCAGTCAACAGCTCAACACACTCTTTAGTAACAGAGGAAGAGAGAACCAGCACATTCTAATTATTTGAATAATTGTTTGGAAACTTGATAATGTGTTAACATTCATTTGCTGAAAAGTGGGCCAATGATGGTAAGTGATTTCCTCTTAAGATGTGTATGTGCCTATTGATACATATCTGTGGTTGGTGAGCCCCTTGGTTAGAAGGCTGTCAATGAAGCTCAGACCCGGGGCTTTTCCCCATGTGGCCTGTCAACTTCTCTCTTTCAAGGGTCACATTTTCATCTTTGACCCCAGACTGCTGTTACACATGTGTTTACTATTGGCCAGTAAGGAGATGAGATTCGAGATCATGTATTACTTAAATCTATCACCTTCCAGGAGAAAACAACTTGTAGCACACAATCCATGTGGGTGGTTCTGTAGCATCGCCTCACGGGCCATGTCTCTGGGCTGTACAAATGGATGGGTCTAGATATAAAGACAGATACACCAGAGACAGCTATTAATCATATCATCGATGGACATTCATCTGGAGGAAGACCATGATGAAACAGTGAGTTGTTTGCATCAAAGATTAGTCTAAAGACAGCTGTAGATTTATTATTTTAAAATCTCTGGATGAGGGGATTGGATTAGATAAACTTTAAAGTCCTTCCAGCTCTAAGTCCTTCCAGCTCCCTGCAGTCTCCAAGTGCATTGATTAACATACATAATGTAAAACAATGTAGTTTTGTAAAGCAAAATTGGCAGGAAGAGAATATTCTCTCAAGAAAAACTACTTTCTGAGAGTCTTCCCTTCAAGCTACCAAAAAAAGGTGATCAAGTAGAGCTCAAAAATAATTTCTGGGCTTACACTGAAAATTCTTTTATCTGGAACAGATTATTTCATTCCACAATTAGAAATGAGATCCAAAATGCAAATATTACTGAGAGAGATAGCACATTGCCTCATATTCACACTATGGTGTTAACAACTGCTATAAGAGCCATTTTACAGAATAAGTTTGAGAGGGAGAAGCATACCTTATTCAAATATATGAAGATGATTTTACAAATCATATCCTATTTTATTCCAGTCCTAATTCTGCCAACCCTTCTGGGTATGTAACAGTTTTAAAGACTTGAAGTGCTTCAAAATTTGAAGAGGGGGAAAAAGTGGAAACAGCTTAAATGAGAATGTAACTCTTAGATTTTCATCAAATACACTTTTATAGTTTTCCAGTTTGTTTCTTGAGAAAGGGTGGAAATTTTTGGAATTAAATGTACAATAAAATACCAAATATATACCAGTTCTTTAAAGATTTGTAGCTCGATTTTCCTGAACTATCTTAGCTTGGATCAAGTCTCTCACATCTGAATTGGTAAGACATGCTATTTACTGTCCTATTGACCAGAAGGAAATCTGTGAAATCAATGTTTGACGATCTATCCCATTTGGAGTTCAATTTAGTCTTGTCGGAATGTTATTTGGAGAGTAATAAAACAAAATTAAGTAGCAGAAAAACATATTTGTAAATTAACTAAATTTCATGGCTGCAGAATTTTTGTTTCCTTATAGTCCCTGTACATGGAACAAGAGACTCAGGGCTCCACATGTGGCCCAGGGATGCAGGTTGGATATATGAGTTCTGTATTCTTGATGTAAGAGTTAAAAAAGGGACTTCTCTGGTGGTCCAGTGGTTAAGATTTCATGCTCCCAGTGCAGGAGTCCCCAGTTTGATCCGTGGTCAGGGAACTAGATCCCACATCCTGCAACTGAAGATTCCACTTGCGTGCTTGTGTGCTTTGTCACTCAGTCGCATTTGACTCTTTGTGACCCCATGGACTACAGCCCACCAGGCTCCTCTGTTCATGAGGATTCTGCAGGCAAGAATACTGGAGTCGGTTGCCATGCTCAGGGGATCCTCCCAACCCAGGGATTGAACCCAGGTCTTCTGCATTGCAGATGGATGCTTTATCAGCTAAACTACCAGGGAAGCCCAAAGATTCCACATTCTGCAACAAAGATTAAAGATCCCATAACTAAGGCCTGGCACAGTCAAATAAATACATAAATATTTTTTAAAAAATGCCAAACCAACAGTTCCGAAGAGACACAAGTACATTTTGCCCTGGAGGCCCTATCACAGGGTCAGGGTGGCTGCCCCACACGGTGACAACATAGATGCAGGTCTTCCCTGGACAGCTGGTTGGATACATGAAACTCGGAAGTCATTGAAATAGGAACTGCAATCAGAGAATAAGTGTAAGTGCTTTGCAAAGAACATTTTCCTCCGCTCTAGCTGAAAAAGTTTGGTCATTTGTTTATATTGCCCAAGAGGTGTCAGGTCCCTTGAACAGTGTTAGGTGACCAGAACTTTGAAAATTGGTATTCTTTCTCCCCTCTAACTATAAACTGGAAACTTCACTCATGTGGTATGGTGTACTGGAAGACCAGGCTTTCATTCTTCTTAACTTCCCATACAATCAAAAGAACCTAATGAATTCAAGTTGCCTGTAACATTTTGTGTGTTTCTGAGTTGAAACTGAATTCCTCAACAATCACGTGAACAATAATGAAATTCAGGCAGAGTCTCTATTTTCCTGTTGTTAGAAAAGAGACTCTTATGGTGAACTCCTGGGTTCTAAGATAACATAACATTTTTAAGATAACATAAAATTTAACACTTATCAACTGCATTTAGCATGCAAATTGTTTCAAAGACCCTGAAGAAATGCAATGGCTGAACTGAGTTTGATTGGGAATACAACTTATAGATTTATATAACACTTGGATTCTCCCATGTTAGAAACTATACTCTATATATTACAGTTTAATTGTGTAGATGATACTATAAGACAATGAGTCTCTTATAACTCCACTTGAGAATTTAGGTACAATAAGCAGAACATAATTATTCCAGTTGGAATTTGGCCAGAAGCTGGGGATTAAAAACCCTTAGTGTTATGAAAAGTTTCATGGGATATTTAATGACTAGACATAGCCAGAAGCTTAGATTTATGGCATCCAAAAATAGTACCCCTAGCAGGATTAGTCCACTCAGGTCATGCTGGGGCACAGTTTGGGCAATAGTCAAAAAACCACGTTTATTGAATCATAAACATAATTCCTAGCAGCTCTGGGTTGGAAATTTGTATTCAAGCACTACTTACCAACTTTTAGCGGCGTCCTTGGATGTAGCATCCCACTGGCACTCGATAAAAGCAGTGTAATACAGAAAATGTCAGGTAGGCTTGAATGATAATGATGGTAGTTAGTGTAGGAGGACAATGACCAAAGGTGACGCTCCAAGCCATGGCTTGAGATGGCTCCATATGTGATGTGATTTCAAAGGCCATGGAAAGACACAAAATGCCACAGTTAGTTTGAATTGCTGGTGCATGCCATTTCACAAATATGATTTTATTTTTTTAAATTAATGCTCAACCCCTATTTTGAAGCAAATATACTTGAAAAAGTTAATATGTGGGCCTGCGTTATTGTTTAAATCACAGTGTAACATGAGCTTTTCCTACTCTAAGGAGTCTTGCTAGAACCGAAGAGTAAAGGATTTTTAAGAATAAAGATATTGGATGAGTGAACCACTAAGGGAGGGAAAGTTTGCAGAAAAGAGAGTATAGGGTCAAGGAAGACAAATTCTTCCAGCCTCGTTGTTATGGGCTGGACTGTGTTCCATCTCCCCACACTGCTACCCTCACATTCATATGTGGAAGCTGTAATCCCCATTATTTCAGAATAAGACTGAACTTGGAGATAGAGTTATTAAAGAGGAAATTAAACCAATCTACCTGGCTTCCTTTAAAGAAGAGGAAATTGGAAACACAGAGAGACCAAGGGTGTGCTTAAGCAGATAAAGGACAGTGTGAGGATATGGCAAGAAGGGGACAAGCTACAAGCTAAGGAGAGAGGCCCCTGAAAAAACCAATCCTGAAGTCAACTTCATCTTGGACTTTCTAGTTCCCAGAGTTGTGAGAAAATAAATTTTGGTTGTTTAAATCATCCCTTCTGTAGTATTGCATGATGGCAACCCCAGCAACATAAAGCACTCACCCCTTTTCAGTAGAAAGGCATCAAGACAGCTAGTTAAATCTCTCAGCTTCTTTGAGGCTCAGGCTTTCACTGGAAGCGGCTCTTCTCTTTCTTGGATCTTTCTAGCTCCAGGGAAAACCCTGTGGATCAGGTCTGTTACCTGAGGTTGATTTTGCAAAGCATGGTTTAAATTCAAGACATTATCTGGACCATAATATGCTGGAATGAAGAGAGGTGCAGAGCACAAGTTCAGCTGGGAAAGGCTAATGCTGGGTCTGACCAAGCTGTTACCAAGATGGAGTCAGAGCAGTCATTGTCTGCTGGTAGGCATGGAGGGTTGGCCAACCTTCCACATTAAAAATGAGATGCCTGTATTTTTGCTACTTAAAAACCATGGGCAATTCTCCAGGATGGTCCTCTGTTGGGCATTTCTGATGTATTAAATGAATTTTGGTGAGGGGATTTCAAAATAGGCTTTGGGGGCTATAATAACCTTGCCATCAGCAGGCAATGAAGGGCCTCCAGCATTAATATTATTTAATGTAAATGCAAAGTAACTGCAATTACAGCAATTCAGAGTATTCATGTTTAAAACCAGGATTAATTGTTAATAATAAAACTGTAGCCTTTTAAAAATGCAACACTGATGTCCTCCTTGTAGAACCTGGGAGTCTGGAGGGCAAGGATAATTTATACTTGCCAAATCACTGAGAGAAAATTCCAACTATGTGGAAACGTAAATATTCAGTATTATAAAGGATAATTAGAGATAGGCTAAATATTTACCCAGTTCCCTTCTTTTTAAATCACAAATAAGATTTCTCTTGTTGGTTCAAGCTTTCCTGAGAGAAGACAGGCTAAAAAAAGAAGAGAGTGTCTTTCTTTTCTTAACCAAAATCTTTCTTACAAATCATGTGAAATCTAGCTCCCTTTCATTATTGACTTTGAAATTTATTTCACAATTATTTCATTTTACTAAGACACTGCAAATGAAATTTAGTATGTGTTGCATCAAAAATATCAAAGATATAATGTTGAATATGAACACAAAAACATAATTTTAGCAGCAAATTAACTGACAGTTAAGTAGAATGTAAACAAATTATTTAGAGATTATTTGCAGAAGTTTAGAAGTGTGCAGACATTCAAATGTTCAAGGACCCTGAATTGTCACCACTTAAAAAGAACCTTCCAACAGATGCACAAATAAACAACTATACTGTGGGAGAATTGTCATACAGAGAGCTTTATGTAAAGCTTTTGCTTTTGGTAGTTATTTTCTTTCCTCTTTATTCTTCCCTTGATTATTTTCTCATGAGGATAGTTTCAAAGGAAATATGATTTCTTAGAAGGAATTTTCTAAATAAAAAGATTTGATCTGTCATAGTCCAGGCAGGAAAAAAAAATATTCTAGGTATTTCAAAGATAGGCAATTTAATACAGTAAGTTGGTTACATAGATGATGAAAGTGTTGGCAAAGAGCTGGTAAGGTGATCTAGAAATTAGAAATAGTAGGAAGTTACTACTACCCCAAGCTTGAAAGGACATAAGGAGGAGGCATTTCTTTCAGAGTTCAGAGATGAGGACCAGAGCTGGGAAACTAGAACCCAGGTGGGGACTCTCCTACTGGAGCTATGAGCGTGGAGGGAGGAGGGATTGTTCCAATGCAGCAGAATCACGGTGAAGGTAGGATCAAGGGTGGAAATAAGAGCAGGAAAAAAAAAAAAAATACTCTGACTCCTCCAGCATTCTGCCAGTGTCTCCCCTTGGCCAAATCTACCAAAATCCAGTTGGCAGAGCAGACAAGGAAATATAGTTTCCAGAAATACACAGCAGAGCAGGGGAAGGGTAGCGTATGGATCAAGAGCAAGTTGGCAAATGATTTGCACACACAAAATGGAATTACTTTTGTAAGTTTCTCTTTGCTTAGTTTCATGTGGTTTCCTCAAGCCATTGGACCATACAATGAAAATCACTTTGGAACCCTATGACAATCATAGGTTTTTTTTCCCTATGAGATATTTAATGAAGTAAGTAAAGTTCTTCTGGGCCTCAGAATTGTTAACTCACCGAACCACTAATATAGTAGTTGAGATGTGGGAAAAAGAGGCCCAAAAATCTAAAATGGTACCTGTGACTGATACTTGAGTTTCAGACCCAGACACTGAATATCATTCTTCAGAATATCAGCTCTCAACTTGTTACATGACATTTCAACTTTAGCAATTTTCTACTAATGAACTCCTTTATTTCTGCCTGTCTCATTAGGACACTCCATGCTTTCCAGAAATGCAAGTGAAGTTTAATAGAGATAAAGCCATTCCACAGGCACTGCTATGATCAAGAAGCTACAATCAATCTTGTTTTCTTCAAGCATGTCATAAAAAGACCCTTTTCCTTCTGATTAGCATTCTTGAACACAGTACAAGCTGATGACTTGCTTGAAGTCATTCACTGTAGGGATACAGCACCTACTGCACGTGATAAAACGACATAAGGCATATGAACTGCTCATTACAATCTAATTAGTTTGGGCTTTTCATTTCATTTTATGTCCTGAATTGAACCTGATTCAATATGATTCTGAGCTGGAGTTCATCATATCTTCTCCCTGGCAGTGCAAGTTCATGGTGTTTGCTTGCTAGATTCCATGGTTAGAGAGATGGTTCCTCTTTTTTTTTTAGGTTAGAAAGAAGACCATTAGTATAAAATGACTGAAACCTTTGCTATTAAGTAATCTTCTGTAAGAGATTTCCATTTGACCCGGCACAGTTACAGTTGTTGAAGAATTTCAAGAAGGTTTGACCGTTTTAATAAGCTGACTTAAGTAATTCATGGGTTCAATTCCTTGTAATTCAGTGGAACAATAGTCTTAGCCCTTGGGTTGCACTCCAAAGAATGACTAAACAAAAAAGAAAAACTTGGGTTAGTTTATCTAACAAACTCGATGATAAAGGAGGCTTCTTGAGAGCGAGATTTTGAGAGCCTTCCATTTTGGGGTTGTTTCTAACTCCAACATTCTTCTGTGTCTCAAATTAGTAAACAGACTGTATAAGTAGACTAAGTACGTATCTATTTATCTGATTTTAATATTTTATGGGTCATAAGAAAAGGATAACTGGAATTTTTCTGGAAGATATATACTCTGTCCTCTCTGTGTCTTTAATTTTGGCATGAGGGAGATTCAGATATCTGCTTTTTTTGATTTCTTAATAGGATAGTCATAGTATCCATCAGATTCAGTAATTCATTTTTTATTTGAAAAATCATTTAATATGGGTAATGTGAATATAAAATACTCATAAGAATATTTTCTTGCTATTCAAATGAGCTTTAAAAATGTGTTATGTCATCCAGAAAGCAAATGTTGTCTTTTCTGTTCATCCTATAAAGTACCTTAGGGCTTTGCCAAAACATAGCCCTTTGGTTTCATGCCGTGTGACTGCCCTGTAGAGAGGTCTTCTGGAACCTGATTAACAAAATCATTTTGGATAAAGTAGATTTCCTCCACATTTCTAAGTTCAACCTGTAAATAATAATAGAAAGAAATAGTCATACATACCCCAGAACTTTGCTGGTACGATATAGTTAGATGATAGATGTACAACGCTTAGAATTGTATCTTTCACAAAATACATGTTCACCCTGTTGGCTCCTTTCCCACCTGCTTGTTTTGGAGCAATATAATTTAATCAAATTCCTACCCTAAACAACATCATGCAACTCCATGTGGTTTTGTTGATCTAATTCCTAAATCACCAATGCTCTGCCCAAAAATACTTCTTTCACAGTTAAGAGGTTTACTTTAATTCAACTAAAACATTTTATTGGGGTATAAAAACAGATAACGAATGAGAAACTACTGCAAACACAGGGAACTCCACTCAATACTCTGTGGTGACCTAAATGGGAAAGAAACCCAAAAAGAGGGGATATATGTGTACATATTCACTGATTGATTTTACTATACAGCAGAAACTAACACAACATTGTGAAGCAACACCAATTTAACTCAATGTTTATTTCATAACTGGGGACCATCATTTATGTTACCAGTGAACTGAGCTTTACCGTTGATTGGGTATTTTGAGTGTGTTACATATAAGCCATTTTTTCACCCCCTAAAGTCCATAAAAATGGTAATATTTTACTAATGTTCCCTTATCCTCTTGGAAAAGAAACTAACCTAGGTGAATATCTGTTTTGTTTATTTAAGTTTTGTATCTAACTGGTAGTTCTTTATTTCTGCAATAATTTGTTGAAAGCTTGTGGTTAGATAGAACATAACCTTTAATTCAGCTATTGTTAGCACTTTTGTATGCTAGAGAGAGGTTCTGAAATTTTCAGTAGGCCGTGGACTCTTAATAGGGACTCTTAATTATTCCCTTAGTACTCCAGAGCCATCGTGACATCTGAGTTATACACATTTCTTATGTATAACCTTCAGCTCAACATTGAAGTCAGGCATAAGGCATTTGTCCCACACTTTGCACAAGAAGAGGAAGTGAGGTTTGTTTTTTTTTTTTTACTTACATTGTCAAGGATTCTTAAGGGATTGGTCTTGGTTAATTAGCAATTAGTAAAATGAGTATCAAGCTCCTGATAAAATATTGTTAGGGAAATTGGGAAACAGAAGGTTACCCAAGCCACTAACCCAATCTTTGGGGAAGAGGAGGAGGTAG
This sequence comes from Bos taurus, assembly GCF_002263795.3. Lineage (NCBI taxonomy): Eukaryota > Metazoa > Chordata > Mammalia > Artiodactyla > Bovidae > Bos > Bos taurus. The sequence goes on from NC_037329.1 coordinate 52,933,356, forward strand.
GAAGAGAGGAAATCAGGAGCTGGGGGTACCCAGAGCATGTCTGCCGCTCATGTCCTCCAGCAGATTATCCCAGTCATTCTCTTTCTACCCCGAAGCACAGTTCTGAGGCTCCTGAGACTAGAATAAACTCAGAAATTACCACTTGATTAAAGACTACTGAGATGTTCATATTGGAAATATAAAACGATATTATGAAAATAGATGTGCTCTTCTTTGTTTATAAACTTGCCATCATCTGTGTTTGAGCTGATGGCAGGTTTGGACTGAACTGTCTACACTGATGGAAGGTGTGACTTTGCCATGCGTGTGTTAAATCGCTTCAGTCGTGTCCAGCTCTCTGCGACCCCATGGACTGTAGCCTGCCAGGTTCCTCTGTCCATGGGATTCTCCAAGTAAGAATACTGGAGTGGATTGCCATTTCCTCCTCCAGGGGATCTTCCCGACCCAGGGATCGAACCTGCGTCCTTTATGTCTCCTGCATTGTAGGTGGGTTCTTTACCACTAGCGCCGCCTGGGAGGGGTGCTGTCCATGCAGTGAAACAGATCTGAGCCACCTGGCAGACGTGGTCTCGTAGCTTGTGACCCTGGTAACCTGAGTGGGATGAGCACGATGAACATCACATATTAATTGACATGGGTCTTCATCCGTGTGTTAAGGGATATGCAGGTAATGTTCTTCACACTGCCATACAGCTGAAAAACAAAGTGAAATAAAAATGTTTATAGGACATTGGCCAGTTGCAATGCATGAACTGTGGTTTGAGGACATAGAGGAGCTTTTTTCTCTGACACTATAATGTTTTTACTTGTGGACTCTGTTAAACTAGAAGGTCCCTTCCCAAATTCCTTTGCTCACATTTTCTTCCAAGAGACTGAATTTGGGGGAAACATTGAGAAATGAGGTAAATTAGGAAACACATTATAGATTAACAGTTGATAAGTGGAATAAGCATTTTTTCCGTTGTTTTAGATATTTTTGGCAACACTGATTAAATTTGTTAGATATAACTATATGTATAATTGGAATGGTATGCTGAATTAAATGAGCTTCAAATGGTGATATTTTCATATCATATTCTTCATCATCATCTTAATTCTAATTAAGTGGCAGGTGAGTACAGGAAAAACATGGATTTTTCAATGGAGACCAGTGTGACTTTGCATCTTGACTCTTCCACTTAATGGATTTAGTCATCTGATCTTATAATCTACACGGGCCTCAATTTTCCTTCTCTATAAAATGGGAATAATGCTATTTATATCTGACAGTTGTTGTGTGGAAAAATAAAACAATGCACACAAAAATATGTGGGAAATAACACATTCTCAATATTATCCTCTTTCCTTTTCCTTTCTGTGCCTCATTTCTTCTTACACAACTGTGCTTACAGTTTTCCATGCACAGATTCTCCTTGGCTTCTTCACCAGTAGGGAATATTTTGAGAAGGTGGCAAAGATCTAAAAATTCGTTGTTAAAAATTTTCACCCTAACCATGCCTTTCCATACTTAGAAGGCTCTAGTTTTCAACTTAAGATGATCCTAAATTCTGCGAGATTTGTTGAAATTGTGTTTCTATCTTGGTGGCTATAGCTACCCCATGATGAGTTTCAAGTGGTAGAGACATCAAATGAAAATGAGTTTAGGAATCTACTTTATAGACTGTTTATGTATATGTATTCACAAAAATAAAAATGAAGTGAGAAGGAAATGAAATATTATTGGTTGACTTAAAAGAGTTATCCTGTATATATGTCAAGTTTTTAAATCTGTGATAATTAGTG